>NW_026260846.1:0-154707 GCF_024613125.1 Pisolithus orientalis | reverse complement strand
TTGGGATTGTGTGTGGTATGATGGTGTTGTAATGTGATGATCATGATATATGTTGTTGTTGTCTGCTATATCATGGAGAGTGAACAGTGACAATGAGCATGTCAATGAAAACTGACATCAAAACTCTATTCAATGACAGCTTTGACAGGCATTCCTCTGTAAAAGAGCATTTTCATAGATTTTACTACATGACTGCTCTTTATCTACCATGTCATTGGTGTCTACATTGAATATATTTATATATATTTGTATCTCATTTTTCTGCAATTTTGGTGATGAGGCACTTATGTAAGCCTCTGCAGGATATTTGCTGCAACCAACTTGAATGATTATGTACTTAAGAGCTAGTTCAGAAACCTCAGGTAAGTCGCAATTAGTTCCTTCAATGCTTGTACATGTTTTTCTGCTGGGGCAGTTCACATAGTGAGTTTGAATTGAGTTTGAAACATGTCCTGCAATGGATTACAATGATCTGGATCAGCTTAGGCTTGCCTGGGTATTGGCTGCCACTGTTGTTGCCCTTGTATCCCAGTACACTCTGGATTCACTAACTCACTCAATGCCTAATAAGACTAGTGCTCCCACTCCACAAGTTCATTGGAACCATGAAGAAACCACTGCTCTTGTAATGTTCCTGCATGACAACCAGCATGAGGCAGGCGATAATGGGAACTTCAAGATGGCTACATATCAAGCCACTGCCCTGCATATTGCCAACTATTGCACAGATGGACCTCCTAAGAACTATCCAGCAGTGAGAAACAAGTGGACTGGCTATGTAAGTCAGCATTATAAACCACTTGTGATTTTTACTGATCTTCTGTTGTAGATTTGAAAGATATATCACAATACCGAGTACTATCGAGCACAACCACCTGGAGCCCACTGGGACAACGAGAAGGGGGCTAATATTCAGGGTCAGCATGCTGAGCAGGTGTTCAAGGATTTTGTGAAGGTATTTTTATTTTTATTTTTTAACCCTGTGGCTTGATGAACTGATGATTACTCTTAGAGTCACCCCCTCATTCACCAGTTCAAAACGAGTGGATGGGATTTATATCCCTACATTGCAGATATCATACCCCATGGTGGTGCCCATGGGGCCAACACCTTTAGTCCAGATAGTTCCAATGCCACCACCAACAGCCTAGACAATGGAGACAGTGGAGTGCCAACCGTTCAACTAACCACTTCCACTTCAGTGCCTTCTGAACCTGCACCCTCCTCCACTCCCACACCCATCAAACCCATATCCACTTCAGTGCCTACTGATTCTGTGCCAGCACTTCCCCTAGTCCCACCCAGGTTGGATGACAACCATTTCCCATTTTTTGATGATCCACCATCTACCATCAACCTGTCTGACATTTCTATCCCTCCATCCAGTGCTCCACCATCTAGTGGGAAGCGGTCTCACACTGATATGCTTGGTGATGACAAGGTTTCAACTACCATGTCCATTCTCCCATATGCCAATGCAAGTGACATTTCTGCTACTGCTCCTGCCTCCAACAAATGTGCCAACCTCTCTGCCACTTTGGACTAAGCAAAAAGCTCCCATTCCCATCATTCTTGCAATCCTCCACCTCTGGCTTCACTTGCAATATCAAACCCTATCATGGTAGGCCTACAAGGCTTGATCAACTTCCTCACTTCATTGATCAACACATCAATGACATCTGCCATCGATAAAGTGTCGACAACAAGGGCACAAGCAATTCATTTACTGGATGATCAAGACCAAGATTTCCCCAGTCCCATCAAAGCGTTGTCACACACCAAAGGTGTTTGGTGAGGTGGACATGGATACAGCTGATGAACGGAGATGAAGACCATAGCCCTCATGCAAAGAAGGACAGCCAGGAATGTCAGCAGTCATCCCTCACACAAGAACAAGTCATCAGTGCCAGAGAAAAGGAAAGGGAGCAAGTTAAGTGCTGGCTAAAATTCTTAAGCACTTGTGTATGGCATTCCAGTTTTCGACATATCTCTGCCATTTCTGCAGATACCAAGACCATTCCCACACTTGCTTGTAGTGCTCAGCCATGTGATCTTACCTTCCAAAATTGGAAAGGATTTGCACACTCCACACATTTCTACAGCACTCCCTCCAAAAAATGCTCATTTCACTAAATTCTTCTGATATGGCTGCCTCTGCATCAATCATTTTGCTTGTCCCCTTTGCTAGGGACCATGGCTACATATATCTACCAGGAGTTCCTACCAGCTTCCATCCTGAAGCATCCTGGTACATCCCACCCTCATCTGTGCCCTCTCAGCCCATCCAGCTTGGACAGTGTGTTCTTTTTGTCAGTATGACCTCTAGGAGGATGTTCTTTGGTTGCCTCAGGTCTGTCATTCACTTGGAAAGGTCTTATGTGGTCATTTCAGTCTCTCCAGTCCAAGAAGCATATGGATCCTTCCTCGCTGCTCCCTGCAATGTCTTCATACCAGTCTCATCCATCATTCTTCCAAGATTGTGACAGCTACAGTATAATCTACTGTTCTCCACTCTCCCTGATTGCATCCATGATGAGTATGATGCACATCTTGCCTCCTTGTTGCAAGATACAGCAGAAGACACTCCCCCTTCATCCTCTCTTCCAACAGAGCCTCATTCATGAAGTTTTTATTTGCTTCCCTGAGAGGATGGTTTGGGGGGGAAAGTTGCAATCCCCTATGCTCCTGTCACCCCACAGACCCCCAAAGCTTGACCCCTGTTGACATCTGACTCACCCTGTCCACTTTTGGATGTACTATATCAGCATCAGATCAGCACTGCCTCTCTGTCATCCCACCTTGGCCTAGAAGCGATCTCTTTGAGATGTGACATGCACAGCCTCCCCCTAATGCAATTCCAGTGCACTTTCCCAGTTCCTGACATTACTTGACTCATACTTTGACATTCTGACTGTCTTTGACTCACCTATTGCCAATTACTTACCAATCTTTTGACTTTGCTTACTGATTCTTTGCTTTTTGGCTTACTTATCCTTACCAATGCTTACCAATGCTTTCCAAGACGATTACCCATCACTTACATTCCTTACTCATCAGTTACCAATCACTTGCCAAGTGTTTGCACCTTGTTTTCCAAGGGCAACACCCCTGAACTGTATATAAATCACTGTACTTAGATAGCAAAAAAAAAAAGACATCAGAGAGCCCCTCTTGCTCACATTTTATCATCACTCAGTAATTCATTCAGCAGCTTTGATAGTTGAGACTTTATTAAGGGTCTAACTATCATCTACTTCACTCCAAGCCCTCCCTGAGCTCAGTGCAGCTTAGGACATCAAATTAAGCCATCATCCATCCTTCTGTAGGCTGACAGCAGTCTACCCTATTGCATTCTCTCACATTCCTGCTTCTTCTTCATCAGGAGCACCCCCAACCCTCAGCACTCATCTTTGAGTGTTGTAGCTCGCAAAAACCCTCCAAAAGAACAGGTTCTACCATCTAGGTACCACATAGGCACACCACCACTTGCTCCTTTTGTCTTTTGTGTTGGTTTTGGTTGGTTTTCACCATTGAACCACACTCAGACTCACAGCATTTGTCTGATTGTTGATCACACAGAATCTCAGCTTCGCTGATGTATACTTGAGGACAGCAAAGAAGGAAGATCATTTGGCACTTGCTCAACTGGAGTATTGGATGAAACTCAGGGTTGGTAGTTCTCAGACTGGTACACAGTAAAAAATACTATAGGTAGATTGATGTTTGCTGTACCTCCATACCTGCTATCATTGTATTGCAATCTTTTTTTTTCTTTATCACAATCTATCTTTTTTTTCTTCATCACACATGAGAGATCTGAAAGTGTATGTATATTGCATGGAATGGGAACAAATGAACTACATGTCTACAACATTGATATATCGCTCATACTGCTACCAGTGTTAGTGGAGTCATCAGAGCTATAGTTGTCACTACCTGAGGGCAATTGCCTGAGATCCCACAATCAAATGATTTCCTGATAATCATCCCACATGTGTTGAGTGATCTGGTCACAGAAAGTGTGTGCTGCTTCAAGCTGACCTACATTGGGATTATCTTTGTTGGCTCTGCCCTCATCCACCAATCCCCCAGGCCCTCCCACACCTCACTCATCTACATGGACATCCTGTCCTGGCATTGGACCTTCTTCAGCATCATAAGTATGGATGAAGTTGTGCAGTGCACAGAGTGCTGAGGGGATATGACCTTGGACACCAATGTTGTACTCAGGGCTTAGTAGTAAGATGCAAAAACAACACTTGAGGACACCAAATATTTGCTTGATGATGTTGCATGCAGATGAGTGCCAGAGGTTGAACAACTCTTCTTCATTCCTGGGTCTTGTCAGTTCAGCAGGACAATAAGACAGATAATTCAAAGAAAATTACCTTATATCCACTTGGTGCCACTCTGCAAGGTGGTAGCAAGTTGCCCAGTATGGGACTAGAATTTCTGGGTGCAGGGGGAATCCAGCATCCACAAGGAGAAACTTTCCTGTTGGGATATCAAGCCCTTTCATATGTGCATCCTGGTATACATGCACATCAGTAGCCAAACCCTCCCAACCAGTCAATGAGTATGTAAACATCAGCTGGAAATCACAAGCAAAAAAGCAGTTCTGTGATATGGCACCTTTGTGGTTTCAGTACACCACCCAGTCCTCTGATGCCAGAGTGGCATGGATATGGCTCCCATCCAACACACCAATCACATCCTTGAAATATGGCCAAAATATTTTATCTCCCCTAATCTTTGGCTGAATATCATTGGCACTAGGCATCTTGATGTATGTGGAATAGAAGGGTGATGATGATAGGATGAAGAGTATCTTGCAAAAGTACCCAATCAAGGAGGTTAGAAAAGTATCGGAAAACTAAGGGTGATGACATACCAAGATATGGTCTCATTTGACTGTTGAAAATGTTCACCAACATGCCTGATAGTCAGACCCATCACACTCATATAGAGGAAAATAGCTAGTTGTTCTTCAAGTGAAATGAATCAAGAGTTGCCATGACTGATCTGGCAAAGCTCCTCCACAAGTCATGCAAAGACATCAGTGTGAACACCAAGTTCACATTGGATTCATTCTGGATGACCTGCAAGGAGCTCAATAAGCCATTCCTCACCAGTTAGTGCTGATGTGTTGTAAGGCTCTGGAATCCTTTGGATTGGCATAGATTGTGCTTCAGTATGACTGATCATGCAGAGGATGGATATTGATGACAAGAGTGATATGGTGCAGCAAGCATTGGCAGTGAATCTCCTCATGGACACCACCAATATTGATGTCATCCATCTCGTGTACAGGAGGAAATGTTTCAAACTCAATTCAAACTCACTATGTGAACTGCCCCGGTGGAAAAACATGTACAAGCATTGAAGGAACTAATTGCGACTTACCCGAGGTTTCCGAACTAGCTCTAATGAAGCTGTGTCGAATGACTCCAAGCTGGATTAGTGCGCCTGCTGTACATAAAATACCCAAGCCGGACAGCTGGGAAGTAATGCTGGCCGGTCCCTATTTCCTCACCGACGACTGTGTCGCCGTCGGGCCGCGGCCCGCTTCCAGGTACGTTTAGCCAGTTCTTTCGCGACATGAAGCTAATTGTCACCGTATGTCGTATGGATACCCAAGATCAGTCCAAGTATCTTTTCCTCCCTGCGCGTGTATCTTAGAAGCTGAGGGTGCAGTCCCTTAGCATGAAAGCCTGTGTCGGAATGTGTTATTGCCCCCGCAAGCTCGCACGCATGGCTGACGGCGCTGACCCTGGAGGCTGACAGGGACGGTACATATATAAAGGTATCCCCCTATCTTCCGCCGTCCGCCCAGTTTCCTTCTTCGCTCACAATGTCCCCTACCCTAATGCCTGTTCCCCCAGCCAGATCCCCATTCAACGCTCGCTCGGCTATTCTTCGTCATGTCAAGCGTTCACAGGGCCGCCCAGATGCTCCACTCAACGTGTTGGCAATCGTCTGCCTCGTCGTTCTCGCCGTAATTCTTCTTTCCATCGCACGTTATTTCTACCGGACACGCAGCCAGAACTCGCCATCCTCCCCCGACCCTGGCAGTCGATCCTCATTTCACTGGTTCTTTCCTCGATGTCTTCGGTCACTCGGGACTTCGAACAGGACTGGGCGTACCACGACTCTCAGCCACCACAACCCTATCCCCGCGTTCCCGCCCGGAGACCCAGTTCGTCCGTGGCCTCCTACGTACTGCCCAGCTTACTCTCATGTATACGACCACCCTCGTCGCCATTCGTATCCGCCGTATCAACCGGTGCCATTTCACTTATCATTCGGCTAGCCTTTCGAGATACCCCAACCACAAGAAACACAGAGCGCACCTTCCACGCTAGCGGCAACGTATGAGGTAGGAGTCCTCATACTACCTTGTGATATGCGTGCCGATCCTCTGCAGACATGTATAGGAATGTTGCCGGAGGCCCAAATGGTGCATAAGGTCGATAATGAATGTGATGCAGCCGGAGACAAGGTATTCGTCTTCTTTGTCATAGGTCGCCCACTTAACACACTCCACTCTAGCCCGCTGTGGCTGTGGTTCTTTCTTGCTCGCCCTTCCAAGCAGACGACGTAGAAGTCGATCGATCGCGGATACCAGATTTCGACTCGTTTGAAACGGACTTCTTTGGATTGTCTACCGATACTGCCGCAGACTTATCAGGTGGAGGGAACTCTGATGCCTCCACATTGTTCCGTACCGCTGCCGAGGACTCGGTTCCGTTGGCCGACGACCATCTGAGCCGTCTCTTCACAACGTTCCTGGAGGATGCAGGTCACTCTTCTATCTCGCAATCGGGCACGTCAAATCTACCTGACGAGGCTATCGCGCCGCAAGCACCGTCAACGTTGACAGAGCAGGATACGTTCACAGGACCCTATGATCGCGTCAATTTGCAGCAGAGTGGTCCCAATGTGGTATGTGTCCTGTACACCGCATGCACCGGCAAACATTAACATCTTTCAAAGTCGACAAGGGGGGATGTGCTCCCGAGATTTCATAACAGTTTTTTGTAGCAGAGTGGTCCTAGCGGTTTTGCAGACACGGAGGTCTTCGGGCCTGCAGCGAGACGTGAGGTATGTGTCCTGTACATTGCGTGTGCTAGCAAATGTTAATGTCTTTCAAAGTTGGTAGGGCGGGATGCACTCCCGGGATCCTATGATGGCATCAATTTGCAGCAGAGTGGTCCCAATGCGGTATGTGTCCTGCACATTGCATGTACTGTGTCCTGTGCACTGCATATAGTCCGACAATGTTAACACCCTTTCGAAGCCGACACGCTTGCACACCAAATTTCACACAGCACCCACTTCTCCATACTGCTACTGAGGCACTCCCGAAATCCAAGAAATCCCCCCGCCGGCGTCAATTCAGTAACTGTCCGATGCAAGATTGTCAATGGTGGCGGCATAATAGTGGGGGCTATTTGCAGCCAATAAGATGTGACGATGTCCCTGAGCATTTCCGCCATTTCCACAGAGTTAAGGAGTACGTTGGACCGAAGGGGGTGGTAATATGTCGATAGCCCGAGTGCACGACTGAGGTTCTGCCGGTGAGCTTGTCAAAGCACATCCGGTTTGTCCATTTAAATGATGGTCGGCAACATGTCGGCCGCCACGGTTGAGTAGCTGTACCTATCAGTAATTTCGACATGTGAACTATACTTATATGATCGGTCGTCACAATGAGTTTGCAGACCTGACCTGACAGCGTCCAGGAATGTACAAGTGAATATTTGCACTGCTTATTTCAGACCTCAGACGCCTGAGGAACAGGTTTCAATTGGCTTCCTCGTGAAGGCCTGCTGCTACATCATACACTCGTCCCTCTGTTCTCACACTCTGGTACCGTGTTCATTGCCGGGGATGGATGTCACACCCATTCACCTATTCGTCGTTCTGTAGCATGGAAACTTGGACAGGTCCTCAGTGGGTAGATAAAGCCATCAGTTCTGAGGACTGTACTCATATCAGTTTCTCGAGATCCATAGGTATCCTGCTTACCATTACTCAACAGCACGAGATAGAGAGGAGGAAGTGTGCCAGAGACTGTATTGGCTCCGGTAAACGATTTGCAGCACTGTTCTCTGGTAGGCTAATACACAGACAGCATATCGCACAAAGTGTTCTTCAAGTGCATAAGTTGAACCCCTGTGGCACGCTGTCCGAGCCGACGACTCCTACGTACCTTGGTGTGTGACCATGTTCCATAATAGCAGAACGTGGGAAAAAAAGTGCAAGTCAAAGCACTCATAAAGATCTACAGCGAGGTGCGTTGTTGGCCTAATATCCTGCATCACGGAGGGGTCGGGCAGAACGGTCTTGCCTGCCATTTTCTGTTCGGAAGGGGTGTCTCGTCGATTACACTCGATCAGCACTAGAATACATACCTCCCGCACTTGCCGCAGTTCCATGAGAAGTACGAAGATAAGTTGTATCATCTCTTTTCTTCTTTTCCTGTCGCTCTTTCAATGGCGGCTGTCCTAGGACACTCATCATGTTTCCTCCAGATCCACCTCCGCCGCTCTGCGGAGTTGGTTTATTGAGTGACCGCCTCTATTCTGCCTTTTCGCTCGGTCGGCATACACTTGGTTTTAGTGGAGATGTGTTGTCAGAACAGGTAGGATATTAGCAAGAAACTCGGTCCAGGGCGGTATAACCCTTGCTTGTATTTGGGGATTTACAACCTGCGGTACATGTTTTGTGGAAACAACGGACTTACACCTGTCCCTACTTTGAGTAGATTCACGACTTTGAAACGTTTCACTGGCGAATCGTCTTCTGCTGCCGCAACTGGTATTTATGAGGCTTTGTCTCGTGGACATAAACCGACTCTACACCCAACGAAAACATCCAGACTGCTTGGTGACCAACGACTGCACTGACCTACACGCATCAATTTTGATAGTACTAATCCTATAACGTTGGAATTACATTCTTCTAGGGTGTGGGGGAGGGTACCCATTTGTACGTGCGAGCGAGTCATCAGTGATAGCCCAAGCGAAAAAAAAGCCATTTGCCACCCTTGCAAAACTCCACATTACTTGGTAGTAGGAGATACCATTGACGGCTTACAGGACTAGGGTCAATTGTAGGCAAAATCTGTTGAAGGTTTACTCTTAACATGAGAAAAATGATTCACGAAGCAGAGTGATAATTTACCAAATTCTGAAGACTTCTTCACTTCGTTTACCCGCCATGGTGTAATATTGGCCGAAGGACAATGATAGGCAATGTTCCAGAATGCAGCAGTCTTGTAATTTCCTGCAAATGGTAGATAAATCTTCTGGATTCTGAGAGTTGCCTTTGAACTTGATATGCAACTTGGGGAAACCAAGCCCGTGTCGTATTTGTAGCCATTGCACAAGTAGATTAAATTCTTCCATGTGGTTTAAGTCCCAGGCTGAATTGAGTACCGACAATGTTTCAAGGCTCGCCCAGTTGTCTGCTGGAGTTTGTGACCCTGAGGGATTTCCGGGGGATGACATAGGCACAATGAGGGAAAGGAGGTCTGCCATGTATATGAACTCTGCATGGTGAGTGTTAGGAAATACCCAACAGAGAGCTAGAGGGTCAACTGGAATCGATCCCCCAAAATCAAGAATAAGATGGTAGACAGTGCTGAATTTCGACCTGGACCGACTGAAGGCTTCCCACTGGCACCCGTAAGCCGTGAGCTCAAGGCGCTGAAGTTTCGGTGCTGAGATGGCTTCCAAAAATTGGTCGGGATCCGGAATGTCCAGCGCAAGTTTCTCAAGAAGTGGGAAGTGGATACTGTTTGGCTCGAGCACCCAGTCGTAAGCATCACCTTGAAGGCAGAGCGTGATTAATGAGAAGTTGGGGATCCGCGACAGGATCCACTGAGGCATATCATCCGATGCAAACGTCAGTTCCAGAGTTTCGAGTGGGTTAGCTATCAAAAAATCATCGGCTGGGGAAAGTTCTTCGAACTTTAGATGCTTGAGAGCAGATGCACGTGGTAAGAGATTCTGCAGACCAAGATACTCCAAGTCGAGAGGATACATTTCGGCGTGAATGTCTACAAGGGAAGGAAATTCCAACTTGCTCAACTCGTGAATGATGGAATTTGTACTTGGATAGCTGTCACTGTCACAGATGTGGAGGCTACGCCAGCGGTTCGTGGTTGGACGGAGATGGTGCAGCAACTCATCAGTAGTGGAGTAATCTGCCAATTTATTTGTGATCGTGACGTCGAGAAGCAAACCTTGACTCCTCTTCAACTGCAACACCAGTGTGTGTCGATCTTGTGGTGATGCCAGACAGATGTCCTGCCAGAGAATAGGAGTATCCAGGATCACATCTCTCCAACGTCGCGAGACAATAGCCAGACTTCTCCTCCGATAACCAATTTCAATGTCAAGTTTATATGTCCCCGCATAATATGGACAAACAATTGTGAAGCGGAATATCAGCACAAGAAGCTCAACAGGAAGACGGTGAATGGCGGGGCCAGGGTCCCGCTTCTTGATAAGCTCTTCAAGCTGCATTCTCTGGGTGTCCATGGCTCCAAGGGCAACAAAGAAACGGCCTATACAACTCTGCTCTATGCTTTCCAGTCGTGCTAGCTCAGCATGCCGATTGAGTTCACCCATAGTGGGCTGACGGTGCCGTCGCTGTGGTTTCTAGTTCTTCAGACAGGAAAGTGGAATGGGGAGTTTAACAGTGGTGAGACCTTCCGCGTTCTGCTTCTCCCTTGGAGGAGAAGGATCCTTCAGTGAGAATCAGCTCATGAAGAACGATCACCAGGGGGAACCGGGCATCCAACCTACCTGTGTATGACAGTCAAAGGTGTTAAGAACTTGTTTCACTTACTACCGACAGTAGGAGTGGGAGGGCCCGGAGACGGACAATGTGTGATGGTTGGTGGCGTAAGTTGGGCTGTTTTAAACCAGTAGAAAAGGGGGTTGGAAGCGATCGAGTCATACTACTAAATGAGGTCTTCCGCTGAGTATTAGAGTCTCCTAGTGACAGCAGTTCATTCTTCTCCTTTTAGCAGATCTATGTATTTGAACCCTAAAGTACTGCGTTACCAGATGTATGATTTACAGCAGTTTGTGTAAATAATGGCGGTGTGACGAGAATGAACCAGTACTCGCACGTCGAGTCCACATACTGTTCCAGTGACCAGCTCTGCACATTTTTTGAAGTTGTCAGTCCTCGAGTTCTTATTTGCGATTAGCGATGTTGTGGTGAACGTTGTCATTCTCCGCTTCGACTTTCGCAGGTGCTCGCCTGTGTCCTTCGAACTGCGAAATCGCACCTAAAGGAAACCACTCCTCGTAGCACTCCAGTGGATCCGGTGGCCCTTGTCCCGTAAGGACTCAAGGGGCCTGCGACTAGACGTATACGAAGGCACCACCTGAAAACTTGTCACTGCGCAAATACGGGGAGACCATTTCCATTTAACAGTGGAAATTTTCTTCAGTGCTTTCAATCTAGAAATCAACCTTTGGTCTTCGAACTTGAAAGAAACATCGCCTTTTCGGAGCCTGTATCGTGAGCTTCGAAGCGGCGAATGACCGGAATACTTCCCAGCCCAAACACACACCATATCGCGCACTGAAAATAATTGCCATATCAAAGTCCAAAGTCTCCATTATAGAACAGTGCGGCAGTTGTTGCAGAAACTAGGGAGATTGCAACGTTTCTAAGCTGCCTCCCCCCTTCCACATATGCGATACATGAAGAGTACATATGTGTATGTGCGAACGAGTCCGAGTCAACGATAGCTCAACATTCGCCACCACTACAAAATTCCACATTATCTGCAACATACAAAGGTAGGGTCTACATACTGCGAGCAAAATATATCGAAAAATTTACTCTTAACACAATGATTCGCGAAGCAGAGTGACCAATTTACCAAATTCTGAGGAGTTCTTCACCCCGCCTGCTCCTCATGGAATCAATTGGACGGAGAGACAGCGGTAAGCAGTATTCCAGAATGCAGCGGTTTTGTACCTTGCTAAAAAGGAGGGATAAATCTGTGGGATTCAGCGGGACGTTTGGATTGCCTGTGAACTTGACGTGCAACTTTGGCAAGCCAGACTCCTGTCGCATTTCCAGCCATTGCGTGAGCTGATCAAATTTTTCAATGTGGTTTCGAAAGTCCTTTGGTATGAATATCCGCAATGATTCGAGGCTTGCCCAGCTGTTTGCTGGAATTTGTGACCCCGCAAACTTTCCGGGCGATGAGATAGGTGTGACGAGAGGATGGAGGTCTTTGATGCTCGAGAACTCTGCATGGCGTGTGTTACGAAATGCCTGACAGAAAGCGATGCCATTGAGAACGTCTGCTGAAATTGATTTCCCATTGATCGTAAGATCAAGATGGTAGACCTTGCTGAATTTCGACCCAAACAGACTGAACGCTTCCCACTGACATTTGTGATCCATGAGGCGAAAGTGTTCAAGCTTAGGTGCTATGATGGCTTCCAAAAACGGTGCAGTACACAGGTTGTTGAGCGTGAGTTCCTCAAGAAGCGGGAAGTGGATGGTGTTCCGCCCAAGCATCCGGACATCAGCACAGCCAGCGAGGGAGAGCGTAATTAACGAGGCGCTGGAAGTCCGAAAGAGTAACAACGGAAGTATATCGAAATGTTCAAATTCCAGCTCGGGAGTCTCGAGTGGGCTAGCTGGGACAAAACTTTGGAGTGTCAGGTGCTTGAGAGCAGGTGCACTTGGTAAAGGACATTGCAAGACAAGGTAGATCGATTTCGGGTGATACATCTGGATGTAAATGTCTGCAAGGGCAGGGAATTCCAGCTTGCTCAACTCGTGAAGGATGGCGCTAAAATTTAGAATGTTGGAGGGGCCGTTATAGATGTGCAGGCTACGCCAGCGGTTTGTGGTTGGACAAAGATGCCGCAGTAACGGAACAATAGTAGAGTAATTCGCCATATCTGTTCTAATCGTGACGTCAAGAAGTACTCCTTGACTCCTCTTCAGCTGCGACTCCAACGCACATTGGTCTTGTCGTGATGTCAGGTAGATATCGCGCCAGAGAATTGGTGTGATCAGGATCACCTCTCTCCAATGTCGCGAGACGCTAGCCAGGCTTCTCCGCCATTGATCGAGCCTGACATGATCAGTGAACATCCTATTTTCGCGACAAACCATCGCAAAACCAAATATCTGCACGAGGAGCTCGTCAGAAAGACGGTGAATTGTTGAGGGCCGTTGGCTGTTAAACTCTTTGATCTGAGCTCTCTGCACTTCAACGGCTTTGCGGGCAGCCAACATCTCGTCAAGACGACTCCTCACTGCGCTTTCCAGTCGTGCCAGTTCAGCACGTGCCTGAGCAATTTCGTCCATCGCAGGACAACAGCTTCTTCGGAATGGCACGTGGAGCGTTATGTGTTTCGGTTCTTGCCTGGAGGGGAAGGATCCACAAGTAAATATACAATCAAATTATTGCATGAAGAATGGTTACCGGATTCGAGTATGCAATCTAGCGGTAAGAATAAAGTTACCCTCGAAAGTATGAAGAGGAGGGACCAGAGAGACAAAGTTTGCAGAAGACGCTTGATTGCGAGTTGGGTTTCGACTACACAACAGCTAGTTAGTTAGGGGAGAGTCCTGGCAAAACCCCTACGTGCAGGTTATGTAAGCCTTTTGCGTTCGACGCCACTGTTCGTGTCAAAGTGCTTGAAGACCCACCGCATCAATATTCCACATGCAGACCGCATGCACGAGATCGACTGGATAAGCAACATGCGACCTCACCGACTACCCGGTACGGCTGTCCCGAAATGACCAGCCTTAAGCGCCTCGTTGACCCACGGTTTGACTCTTGGCCCAACAGCCAGCTTGTTAAAGCCGTGAAAGAAACCTTCAGGTGTTCTTGAGGATGTGAAATAATGCACCCGCCGCAAAGCGGGTTCCTGGATACCGTTGGGAATATCCGTACCCTCGGGGCCAGACCTTCTACAAGAGGCCAATGCTCCAAGGATGGCACACTCCAAGAGGAGGCGCTGCCCTTGTTGATAAGGCTTCCATTACATGCATAGAGTACGGGAATACCACCTTAGAGAGTAATTCATTAGTAAAATCTTAGAAGTGTACCGCTTTTGTAGTACCACAATCGATACCGGGTATTGATTACCCCGGGTGAGCCACAACTGAGCGCCACTTCTCTCCGCATGTCACCCGCATGCAGAACATAAGCACCGTCTTCGAAGAGACCCGGGATCCAGCACTTCCATGTCGTCCCCCACGAAACAATGCCCCAATGGCTCGCCCCACCTGCGCCGTGTCAAGCTGGCACTGGCTTGTGTCTCCATTGCCGCAAATACGTGAGTCGTGCACGACTCAGCCGTGCTCGCGATGACGCTCATGACGCGGAATACGATATATCATGGGCAGTCTATGCGCTGGAGGGATAATCTGCTTCCCGCTCATAGCCCCCACACTCGTCACCCAACTCAAACTGACACAACCACAGCTGACCACGGTAGCCCTCGCGTAATTGATGTTCATTCATTGTCACTCTCCTTCCGTCTTGCTCAGTTTTATGCATACAGCGGAATGGCGGGTCAGTACCTGTTCGCGGCATTCGCTGGCAAGGCCATCGACTATTATGGCCCGTGGATATGTTCCCTCGCCTCTGCTGTCCTGTTCTCGACTGGTTCGGGCTCTTCGCTCGGGAGATAGCCTTGACACCAGTTGATATGATATCGTCACGTCCAGTGATTCATCGTACCGCAGACTCGCCTTCTATTTCCTTATCTGCGCCGCAGGTACCGTATGCTCGTGGGTATCGTTTCTTTTCCCGTCATGACAAGATATTGCTGACGACCGACAAAGATTCTTATCGGCCGTGGTTACTGCCTCCAAGAATTTCCCTCACTATATCGGATTGGCTACTGGGACGAGTGCCGCTCTATTTGGACTATCGCCCACGTTTCTGTCTATCCTCGCCACCCGTTATTTCTCTCGTCCTGATACCGGCCTCGACGTCACTCAGTTCTTGCGATTTCTCGCACTCCTTTCCGGATTCGTCCACCTAGTCGGCGCGTTTACAATGCATGTTCAACCTCCAGTGGAAGAATGTCTATCAAAACCGTTCGATACCGATACCGAGGATCCAGCCGAATTGGCAGACGAGTGCACTTCGTTGCTACCCAAGACGAGCTCCGCCGCATCATTCGATGTAACGCCTGCTACGGATGAAGACCTCCGATCACAGTCTGCCCTTGATATGCTCAAGGATTTCAACTTTTGGATACTCGCCTTCATAGTATTTGTCATCCTTGGTTCGGTATGTCCACACACGCAACACGCATCATAATTCTCCACCTCACTTTTTCTCCCATGCAGTGTGAGATGGTCATTTCCAACATCGGCACAATAGTGCTCTCCTTGCCTTCACGATACTTTCCGACAACAGCCCTCGATGGCATACCCTCTGGCGACCTTGCCACCTCTACGCAAGTCAGATCTATATCCATCGCGAATACGGTTTCTCGTTTTGTCGTAGGACCTCTTGCAGACTTCGTTTCTCCTGTCCCATCGCATCCGCAACCCAGCTCGCGAGGTACACTCAGGAAGCACTTCGTTAGCCGTCTCGTATTCCTTGCCTTCTCGTCGTCCGTCCTCGTATGTACATGCTTGTGGACGGTCGTCGGTATCCGTTCCCAAGCTGCCCTGTGGGCACTGAGGTGAGATATCGACCTTCTTCATATACTGGTCTTGCATACAAAAACCTAATACCTTGCAGTATCGGAGCAGGCATCGCATATGGTTGCGCCTTCACCATTCTGTACGTCCATCACTTCCCTTCCCTCCAGGGGCTTCTACTTGATATCACTTCGCTTTTCACAGACCCTCTCTGGTCTCTTCCATATGGGGTATCCACAATCTCGGACGCAACTACGGCATCCTCATTTACGCTCCCTTCCTCGGTACATCTGTCTTCTCTTACCTGTATGCGTTCGTCGCTGTGGAACATACCCCGGCCGACGGGGGCGTGTGCATGGGCGTACGGTGTTGGCACGCAACGTTTGAGGTGAGTGGGGTTGCTGCGGCGCTCGCGTTCGTTGCGACGTTGTGGTTGTGGAAAACTTGGAGGGGGAAGGTGTAATGATGCGTGCGCGTGGGTATACTCGCTCGTTGGCTGGGGAATATATGTTCTCTTTCGGACCATACCTGTGAAGTACAGTGAAATTTTACTCGGCTGGATCGAACCTGGGGCTGGAATAGCTTGAGTGTCGTGGCGACCCGTGACATCTTTCCCAGGGAAGATTTACGGTAAAGCCGACTCTGGGGATGGTAGCGGACAGAGTGTGTTCCGGATGACGATGCCACCTCTTCCGTTGAAAAGTGAGGGAGTATTGAATGCTGAACCGTAAAATCAAAAGTCAATTCTTCCTACTTACGATCCAGTAATGGTGCCTATTAGATCACAGGCGATAGCTCGTGCTATATGCACATCGTGGACTTCTCTACAATGGCACTCGGAGACTCCCCCTTCACGATTGCATTGCTACTACAAGATAACGACCCTTGCATACGAGTGGTGCGCAAAATTTATTCAGCGTTTCTTCCTCGGGCCTCGGCAGGGATCTTTGAGCGCGGCGTGTGAGAGAATAAAGTCACATTGGAAATCACCTATGATCCTCAACGTCTCAACCTGCTCTCGTACTGCGGCCAACTCCACTAGATTCTGCAAACCAAGACGACATGCTCTCTTTGTACTGATCGGCTCGGGGCGAATACAATATAGACCAGGAAGTAACCACTGCAGTCGTTTTGCAAACACTGGGGTCTTCCGGTTCCGGTACTCACCTCCAGAAATTTCTCTCTCGGCTCCAAATTTAGTTTTGCTACCAAATCCACGACCGACAGTTGAACGTACAGTTGCACCTTTTCACATCCATATTGGGAACGAGCCTAGGTGAGCCGGTCGCGGAGTGTGTAGTTGCTTTGTTTCGTTTCGTGACCCACGGATGTACCCCTTCACAGGGCCTACCATCCATACAATATCGTACGATAAAGTGCCCGTGAAGCTGCTTATCATCCGCACCAGTAACGTACGCAACGACTTGTCCACATCGAGACTTGTACTCAAACCTGCGAGCGATACCTGCAACTTTGTGGGTGTGGGCGTGGAGTATAATCCTTCACTTTGAACTAGTGTTAGCCTTGCCAGGGTACGAGGACAGACTGCGAAGCTGTTCCTGGTCTAACGGGCCGACCTCCGAAGTTTTAATGTGCCACTGAGTCAAGGAGCATCTGCAAAACTACCCGAGGGAGTGAGCAGGTTATACCTGCCTCCGTTTGGAAGTGACTTGTCGTAAGACTCGCTAAGACACTTGTTGGCCAATGAGAGAGCTCGCTCAAGTGCGGAAGAGCTGTTAACAGCCGCGTCGCGTAGCTGTTTCCCAGATGAGTGCAGGTTCTATGGCACCTTGGTATAGAGCCGCATGAATTTACTAGAAGCATCAACATTCCAGACGCTTCAGATAACAGTGCACCCTGAAAAGGGAGAAGACAGGTTCACCGACGTGACGAAGGTCACGTGCCAGCCTGTCACTCCATCACCAGCGCGTATCGACGCGTTTTAAATCGTTTGGCCCTTCAATCACTACCATGACCACCGCGTGTGCAGATGGCGACCACGAAGAATACCAATACCTGAATCTCGTTCGACGCGTCATCGAGAATGGGGAGTGTCGAGACGACAGGACCGGTACTGGCACACTGTCCATCTTTGCTCCACCTTCGCTGCGCTTCTCCCTCAGAGACGGGACATTTCCACTTCTTACCACTAAGAAAATATTTGTGAAGGGTATTGCTGAGGAGCTGCTATGGTTCATACGTGGGGACACGGATGCGAAAGTTCTCGACGCCAAGGGCGTCAAGATATGGAACGGGAATGGTTCGAAGGAGTTCCTCGAGAAGCGTGGTCTTGGTCATCGAGAGGAGGGTGATCTGGGTCCGGTCTATGGATTCCAATGGAGACACTTTGGGGCGGAGTATGTAGACTGCAAGACAGATTATGCGGGACAAGGGGTAGATCAACTGCAGGAGTGCATAAGGAAGATCGTGGAGACACCCACGGACCGCCGCATCATTCTCAGCGCTTGGAATCCAGCTGGTAATTATGGACGGTGCCTTCTAAATCCCGCTCAGACTCAGACTCTCTTTGAAAGCTATACCACTGATGGCGTTGCCTCCCTGCCATATGATGTGCCAATTCTACGTCCATATCACCCCCAACGCCTCCTCAAAAAATCGCTTGTCTTGTCTTATGTACCAGCGTTCTGCCGACCTCGGACTGGGCATACCCTTCAATATCGCATCCTATGCTCTGCTCACACACCTAGTCGCACAAGTCACCAATACCGAAGCCCACGAACTGATCATCCAGCTTGGCGATGCGCACGTGTACAAGAACCACGTGGAAGCGCTCGAGAAGCAGGTGGAGCGTCATCCTAAGCCCTTCCCGAAACTGCGGTTCAAGAAGGAGTTGGAGAGCTTACGAGACCTCGAACAGTTGAAGTATAGTGCTAAGGAGGCGGAGAGTGATTTCGTCGTTGAAGGTTACCAGTCACATGAAGTGATACCGATGAAGATGAGCGTGTAACAACAACTACTGTTGTAATTCTTGGATACCCCCTGTACACGTATTTACTTCGAGCCGTGTACTTTAGATGTGTAGTACAAGGACCGTTCTTGCCCCGGAATGCTGTCGTGTATGAGTACTGTGACGGCAGGTTTTGTCTCAATCAGTCTCGAACTATCAGGCAATGAATGGCAGCCAACTATGACGTCGATAAGCATATTCAGTATTGTTCATTTCAACTCAAACAATTCACTGTGTGTGCGTCCTGAATACGCTCGGATGTTCCGAGCTTAACAGCTTCGAGCTTCTTCATGCCCAATAGCGATTTCGCCCACCTTTCTGATATCTACATATTATTAGTAGCACACTCGGATAATAAAAGAAGACATACGATGCAACTGAATCCCAGCGAGATTGCGTGCGCTGCAAAGATGACGGTGACCAAATATCTCGGTCTGATAAGATGGATCCGAGCACCCAGGGGGAGAAGTGTTACAATACTGAAATCCACATCACTTGTTGTTGAGTCCCCTATTAGTTCGATAATCTACATCATCCCTGCTCCAGAGCCGAGTGCGTGAGTGCTAGAGTTGGCTGTCCTGCTGCCGGTCCTTGTGTCAATAATGACACAGTAGCTTGCAACGTGTCTACAGCATTTCCGCGCGCTTATTGCAACTCCATTTTCAACGTCGACCTCATCCAGAAAAGTTTGAACGAAACACATACTGGTTTCTCAATGGCTCGCCGAATTTTTAGATGCAGAAAGCCGTCTGGCTCTCCATCCAACCCTGTTTCCGTAAGGAGTTCATTTGCCTGCAGGCGATTGTAGTCACTGATTCACCAAGAAACAGCCACAAGGTGGTGTAGCCCCGAATGTTGGAACGCCGACACCGCTCGCAAGTTTGAGGCACATCTTCCGTCGGTCGAACCAAGGCTCCATCGCAGCACAGACTGCTGACACAGGCGCCAGTGGGGGTGCTCAGCAGCAAAGAGAACAAACCCAGGCGACCCCAACTCAGGATGTGTGTGATCTACCTCATCCCATTGTTGCGATGGCCCTGAGTAACAATCGTGTTGGACAGATGCAAAGGCCAGCCCACGACTCAGAAACAGTGCCCGTGCCGGCTGCGCATGATGTCAATACTGTAGTCGGGCCATCCGGCGACACCGGCGATGGTGCTGTTGACCCCGCCAGTACCACGCTCAGTCCGGCCTCGGCATTGGTAGGCAGTGAAGTCGACGCTGCTCAACAGGCCCTGGATCGTATGGCGCCCATACCAGGCACTGGCCAATTAGCCATCGAGCTTGTTGCACAGGCTGATACTGCGGCCGCCAGCATCCAAAACCTCAGCAACACGTATCTCCAGCCTCTCAAAACATTTAACTCCGTCGTTACTAGTATCGCCAATGTACGCTCATTGCCCTACATATACTCACATACTCTGATGTAAGGCTGCAGGTTCACCCCTATGCCCAGATTGCGCTGGGAATCTTAACCGCTACTTCTCAGGTACGTGTTCACGCCCCGGTTGTATGCGCTGCGCACCTCACACATTCCTCTGTAGTCGCTTCTCAATCAAGCTAACCTGGACAGGGAGGTATTCGGCCTCCTTGATACAGTCAGAACCGTCTATGGATTCCTTCTGGAGGACGATACCATTCGGAACATCGATAGTATGAAGGAAACTTTGGGGAAGATTGCACAGGTGATTAGCGATGCGGCCCGATTCATCAAGAATTACTCGGAGACGAAAAATTTCTGTACGTTGGTTACACCTTTTATCGCAAATCTGACTCAAATTCTTCTCAGGGAGGAGACTAGGAAAGAACATAATGTCGGAGACGCAGACCACGACTGATGGTTACGTCAAGTTGCTGAACGACTTGATGCAACAGTATCGCGACCTTGCGGTCCGGGATATTCACACCAACGTGCACCACATACTTGAGGATCTGAGCCTAGAAGGCATGGCTTATGCGGGTGGTGCGAGTGTCAATAAGACGAAGAGATGTTTGGACGGCACCAGAACTGAGATTCTCACGGAGATCGTTAACTGGATCCATAACACTGATGAAGGTACTCCGCGTATTTTCTGGCTGCATGGGCAGGCCGGGAGAGGGAAGTCTGCCATCGCGCATACCATCTCCCTGTGGCTCAAAGATACTGGAGGGTTCGGGTCGTGCTTTTGCTTCGCCCGTGATAGGCAAGCCGAGCGTCGCGAGGAAAAGATATTTACCACCATTGCACGCGATCTGGCAGACCGCGATCCCGCATTCCGGCGGGCTCTGGCCGATGCAGTTGCCAAGGACCATTCCCTCAAGACCACATCTGACGTCACGTTGCAGTGGGAGAAGCTGATATTAGAGCCGTTGTCGAAGGCGTCGAGTACTATCATTGGAAGTATGGTCGTGGTGGTCGACGCGCTGGACGAGAGTGGCGCGGAAGGATCACGGAGCCACATCTTGTCTGTGCTTGCATCACGAGCCGATGAGCTCCCTCATAACTTCCGTGTCTTCGTAACCTCCCGCCCGTTGCCAGACATTGGACATGCGTTGAGAGCTGCTCCGCATGTGAGGGCAACCTCTTTGGACGATGTTTTTGCAGAGTGGACAGAACGCGATATCCGACTGTATGTTTCCAAGCAACTTGGACACCTTCCAAACATCAGGGACGCTGAAGTTCAGAGAGTCTCCCAGAAGGCGGATTGTCTATTTGAATGGGCTCGTCTAGCCTGTGATTTCATCAAGTCAAACCGAGCTGGAACAACTGTACAGGAACGCTATGATGAGGTGATCACTCTCCAGTCCGAAGAGGGACGAACACTCTTGGATACCACGTACCTGGCGATCCTGGAGAATGCTATCTCCAAATCGAAGAAAGCTCTTCAACGATACCACTCGGTGATGGGCCAAGTTGTAATGACGCTTGAACCTCTACCTATGGCGGCCTTGAATCATGTGCGCCGACATTTCCCAAACGAGCAGGACCACTACGATGTTGTCGTCATCCTCGAGTTCATGTCCCCAGTACTTGGGGGCATTACAGATCCCTCCTCTCCCGTTCGACCCCTCCATGCGTCCTTTTATGACTTCCTAACTGATCATTCACGGAGTGGAGCCTACTTCATTGACATCTCTTGCCCATATAACCTTGCTATTGCCACATTGCAAATCCTTCATGGTGACCTTCGGTTCAACATTTGTGGACTGGAAAGTTCGTACTTGAGCAATGCAGAGGTTGCTGATTTATCGGAGAGAATCAGCAAGAACATTCCACCCCATCTATCTTATGCTTGTCAATTCTGGTCGCAACATCTGGAGAACACTAGATTTGACTTGACTGTTGCAGAGTGGGTAAAGGCCCTTGTGGGAAGTGAAAAAATTCTATTTTGGCTTGAGGCTATGAGCCTGCTGGGTAGAGTTGGAAATACTACTGCTGCACTCATTGCTACCAAAAGATGGCTCATGGTGAGTTTGTCATAGCTACCTGTATTTCATGTTGTCTGACTTGACATTGAAGAACCAGGATGGTGTCAAGAATACATTAGGTTTGGTAGAAGATGGAATCAGGTGTATTCAGAGCACTGGTGGTGCATTTTCTCACAGTGCACCACATCTGTATGTCTCTGCACTGGCATTTATTCCTAGGAAAACAGCACTGTCAATGATGCTGATGTCAAAATTTTCTTCCCTTCCTAGAGTTGTAGGAGGCCCAGAACACTGGTCAGCCACTCAACTGCTTGGCTTGGAGGGGCATACATATGGAGTCTTGTCAGTTGCATTCTCCCCTGATGGAAAGAGGATTGTGTCAGGCTCTTTGGACAAGACTGAGGGTCTGGGATGCTGAAAGAGGTGTGGAGATTGGCAGCCATCTTGAGGGGCATATGGATGCAGTCACTTCAGTTGCATTCTCCCCTGATGGCAAGAGGATTGTGTCAGGCTCTTGGGACAAGACTGTGAGGGTCTGGGATGCTGAAAGAGGTGTGGAGATTGGCAGCCATCTTGAGGGGCATACAGATGAAGTCTTGTCAGTTGCATTCTCCCCTGATGGCAAGAGGATTGTGTCAGGCTCTTTGGACAAGACTGTGAGGGTCTGGGATGCTGAAAGAGGTGTGGAGATTGGCAGCCATCTTGAGGGGCATACAGATGCAGTCTGGTCAGTTGCATTCTCCCCTGATGGCAAGAGGATTGTGTCAGGCTCTTTGGACAAGACTGTGAGGGTCTGGGATGCTGAAAGAGGTGTGGAGATTGGCAGCCATCTTGAGGGGCATACAGATAAAGTCTTGTCAGTTGCATTCTCCCCTGATGGCAAGAGGATTGTGTCAGGCTCTTTGGACAAGACTGTGAGGGTCTGGGATGCTGAAAGAGGTGTGGAGATTGGCAGCCATCTTGAGGGGCATACAGATAAAGTCTGGTCAGTTGCATTCTCCCCTGATGGCAAGAGGATTGTGTCAGGCTCTTTGGACAAGACTGTGAGGGTCTGGGATGCTGAAAGAGGTGTGGAGATTGGCAGCCATCTTGAGGGGCATACAGATAAAGTCTGGTCAGTTGCATTCTCCCCTGATGGCAAGAGGATTGTGTCAGGCTCAAGGGACAAGACTGTGAGGGTCTGGGATGCTGAAAGAGGTGTGGAGATTGGCAGCCATCTTGAGGGGCATACAGATAAAGTCTTGTCAGTTGCATTCTCCCCTGATGGCAAGAGGATTGTGTCAGGCTCTTTGGACAAGGCTGTGAGGGTCTGGGATGCTGAAAGAGGTGTGGAGATTGGCAGCCATCTTGAGGGGCATACAGATAAAGTCTTGTCAGTTGCATTCTCCCCTGATGGCAAGAGGATTGTGTCAGGCTCTTTGGACAAGACTGTGAGGGTCTGGGATGCTGAAAGAGGTGTGGAGATTGGCAGCCATCTTGAGGGGCATATGAATGCAGTCACTTCAGTTGCATTCTCCCCTGATGGCAAGAGGATTGTGTCAGGCTCAGGGGACAAGACTGTGAGGGTCTGGGATGCTGAAAGAGGTGTGGAGATTGGCAGCCATCTTGAGGGGCATACATATGGAGTCTTGTCAGTTGCATTCTCCCCTGATGGCAAGAGGATTGTGTCAGGCTCAAGGGACAAGACTGTGAGGGTCTGGGATGCTGAAAGAGGTGTGGAGATTGGCAGCCATCTTGAGGGGCATACAGATGAAGTCTGGTCAGTTGCATTCTCCCCTGATGGCAAGAGGATTGTGTCAGGCTCAAGGGACAAGACTGTGAGGGTCTGGGATGCTGAAAGAGGTGTGGAGATTGGCAGCCATCTTGAGGGGCATACAGATAGAGTCTTGTCAGTTGCATTCTCCCCTGATGGCAAGAGGATTGTGTCAGGCTCAGGGGACAAGACTGTGAGGGTCTGGGATGCTGAAAGAGGTGTGGAGATTGGCAGCCATCTTGAGGGGCATACAGATGCAGTCTTCTCAGTTGCATTCTCCCCTGATGGCAAGAGGATTGTGTCAGGCTCTTTGGACAAGACTGTGAGGGTCTGGGATGCTGAAAGAGGTGTGGAGACTGGCAACCATCTTGGGGGGCATACTAATGCAGTTGTTTTAGTTTCCTTTTCCTCTGATGGCAGGAGGATCATTTCAGGCTCATTGGATGAGCAATTGATGATGTCTATGTCCAATTTGAGCAATGAATTTCAGGTTCTGTCTGACAAAGCAGATGGTAAGCTCAATCCCCCTGTGTTGTATTTTGATTCATTAAAGGCAATTCCAGTGATCAGCTCATGTCATGTCTGCTTCTCATTTGAGCCTTCACATGCGCTCTGTGATAGTAAACAACTTATTGATGGGCTTCTGCATCAAGATAGGCTGACACAGGCTGAACCAGTTAAGCTTCACCATGATGGTTGGATCAAAGGTCCAAGGGGTGAATTACTGCTTTGGGTACCTATAACATTGAGGTCTCCATTGTACACAATGAGGACCAAAGTGGTCATACCCAGAGGTTGTTGCATAGAGTTGGACTTAAGCCACATGGTTCATGGGCATCAGTGGCATACATGTTACTAGCCAATTGGACAGGTGGCCATTTATATGTAGCCTACATGACTGCATCCCCATGTACATACCTTTCCTGTACTATACTGTGTACTAGTTTTTCTGTTTGTTTTTGCTTGCTGTTATTTACATCTGTCCTTAGTATATGCAATCCACACTGTGTCCCTATATATGACTACTCATGGGAATCAGTGATGATGTCAATGTGGCTTCATGCCACATCCCATAGCTACTGCATGAAAGCCTTGCCTCACCCAACTTACCCCTAATGTTCACTGTCCAGCAATGGATTGGGCAGTTGAGGCATAATGTAATTTGCAGGCAAATATCACACATAATTGAGCAAATGAATGAGCCATCTCCTCCTTATAGTAGGTTGTCATATTGTTTGGAGTCAGTGTGTAGTGACTATAGTGACATCAATCTTATTGCCTGTTGCATACCAAGATTGGCTATGACATCTCTGGCCACAAAGGACCATTTGTACAGTGAGGGACAAAAGTGTTGCAATGTTTGTGAGGTGTGAGTTGCTGCCAATGTAGCTCAGGCTATTCTGCACAGATAATCATGATACCTATACCATTGGAAAGGGGTGGCTCTAAGCTTGCCAGAGCACTAAGGTTCAGTCCAAACAACTCAATACATGCTGAGATACACCCTATTCTTTCCAAAAGGTGCATTGCAATGCTTTTGTCCCTGACTGGTGAAATAGTGAAAAGTGACCTTTTGATGGGATTGAGGGCATGAAGGATGGGAAAATATGATTACATAATAAACCACATGATCATCCAGATGATTTGTCAGCATGTAAACAAAGACAAACATTGGACTTGTACCATTAATCCTCCCTCTTTTACCACAACTCATGAAATCATCTCTCTACCTCACATGGTCATTTTCTCAAGGAATTCTTATCAAATACTGGTGGCCACCATGGTGCCATCAGTATAACATGCTCTCAGAACCATCAGTCCCTTAAAAAACCTGCTGTCAGTCATTTCCTGGACTGTTTCCCCCCCATGCCTGAGGCTAATCAGCACTTGGAAGGCTGAAAATGTTATGGAGGTCAATCTGTTGCTTCATCTCAGGCATGGGGGGGGAAACAGTCCAGGAAATGACTGACAGCAGGTTTTTTAAGGGACTGATGGTTCTGAGAGCATGTTATACTGATGGCACCATGGTGGCCACCAGTATTTGATAAGAATTCCTTGAGAAAATGACCATGTGAGGTAGAGAGATGATTTCATGAGTTGTGGTAAAAGAGGGAGGATTAATGGTACAAGTCCAATGTTTGTCTTTGTTTACATGCTGACAAATCATCTGGATGATCATGTGGTTTATTATGTAATCATATTTTCCCATCCTTCATGCCCTCAATCCCATCAAAAGGTCACTTTTCACTATTTCACCAGTCAGGGACAAAAGCATTGCAATGCACTTTTTGGAAAGAATAGGGTGTATCTCAGCATGTATTGCTTCATTTTGGCTTAACCTTAGTGCTCCACAAAGCTTAGAGTCACCCTTTTCCATTGGTATAGGTATCATGATTATCCATGCAGAATAGCCCAAGCTACATCAGCAACAAGTCACACCTCACAAACATTGCAATGCTTTTGTCCCTCACTGTAGTCTGACCTAGAAAACCCAACTCCAGCCCTAAATAACCCAACTCCAGCCTAGATAACTCAAGTCCAGTGTTTTACCCCTATCTCTGGTGTCACACACCAAAGGTGTTTGGTGAGGTGGACATGGATACAGCTGATGAGTGGAGGTGGAGACCATAGCCCTCATGCAAAGAAGGACAGCCAGAAATGTCAGCAGTCATCCCTCACACAAGAATGAGTCATCAGTGCCAAAGAAAAGGAAAGGGAGCAAGTTAAGCACTGGTTAAAATTCTTAAGTGCCCATGTACAGCATTCCAGTTTTTGACATATTTCCACCATTTCTGCAGATACCAAGACCATTCCCACACTCGCTTGTAGTGCTCAGCCACACAATCTTACCTTCCAAAATTGGAAAGGATTTGCACACTCCACATGTTTCTACAGCACTCCCTCCAAAAGATGCTCATTTCACTAGGTTCTTCTGATATGGCTGCCTCCACATCAGTCATTTCACTTGTCCCCTTTGCTAGGGACCATGGCTACATATATCTGCCAGGAGTTCCTACCAGCTTCTGTCCTGAAGCATCCTGGTACATCCCACCCTTGTCTGTGCCCTCTCAGCCCATCCAGCTTGGACAGCATGTTCTTTTTGTCAGTATGACCTCTAGGAGGATGTTCTTTGGTCACCTCAGGTCTGTCATTCACTTGGAAAGGTCTTATGTGGTCATTTCAGTCTCTCCAGTCTAAGAGGCATATGGATCCTTCCTCCCTACTCCCTGCAATGTCTTCATACCAGTCTCATCCATCATTCTTCCAAGATTGTGACAGCTACAGTATAATCTACTGTTCTCCACTCTCCCTGATCACATCCATGACAAGTATGATGCACATCTTGCCTCCTTGTTGCAAGATACAGCAGAAGACACTCCCCCTTCATCCTCTCTTCCAACAGAGCCTCATTCATGAAGTTTTTATTTGCTTCACTGAGAGGATGGTTTGGGGGGGAAAGTTGTGATCCCCTACGCTCCTGTCACCCCACAGACCCCCAAAGCTTGACCCCTGTTGACATCTGACTCACCCTGTCCACTTTTGGATGTACTATATTGGCATCAGATCGGTGCTGCCTCCCTGTCATCCCACCTTGGCCTAGAAGTGATCTCTTCAAGATGTGACATGCACAGCCTCCCCCTAATGTGATTCCAGTGTGCTTTCCCAGTTCCTGACATTACTTGACTCATACTTTGATGTTCTGACTGTCTCTGACTCACCTATTGCCAATACTTACCAATCTTTTGACTTTGCTTACTGATTTTTCACCTTTTGGCTTGCTAATCCTTACCAATGCTTTCCAAGATGATTACCCATCACTTACATTCCTTACTCATCAGTTACCAATCACTTACCAAGTGTTTGCACCTTGTTTTCCAAGGGCAACACCCCTGTACTGTATATAAATCACTGTACTTAGATAGCAAAAAAAAAAAAGAAGACATCAGAGAGCCCCTCTTGCTCACATTTTATCATCACTCAGTAATTCATTCAGCAGCTTTGATAGTTGAGACTTTATAAGGGTCTAACTATCATCTACTTCACTTATCCTTGTCTATCATCAATATACTTCATTCCAGGCCCTCCCTGAGCTCAGTGCAGCTTAGAACATCAAATTAAGTTGCCATCCATCCTTCTGTAGGCTGATAGCAGTCTACCCTATTGCTTTCTATTGCATTCTTGCTCCCTCTTCATCAGGAGCACCCCCAACCCTCAGCACCCATCCTTGAGTGTTATAGTTTGCAAAAACACCCAGGTCAAAGGTTCTACCATCTAGGTACTGCATAGGCACACCACCACTTGCTCTTATTGTCTTTTGTGTTGGTTTTGGTTGGTTTTCACCACTGAACCACACTTTGACTCACACCATCACTCTGGTCACACACATGTCAAGTCAGCATATGTACAGCACCTGCATGAGGGTGAGGGTACATACAACAGATGAATCCCACTGCCTACACTGCCACTACCTCAAGGAATACAACCAGGCTCACAACAAAAGGAGAATAGAGAGACAGCAAACCTGGGCATGATGGGGGTGATGGATGAAGATGATGATGAAGTTTTTGCCTTGGTTGCTGGGACTGCAGAGCTAGAAGGGACAGATCCCATCACAATTGAAGATGCTCATGTGAGACCTGATTGGTCAAAGTGGGAAGAAGCAATTAATAAAGAACTTACCTTGTTGGATGAAGCACAAACATGGAGCATTGTTGAGAGACCATGAGGTGTCAATGTAGTTGGCTGTAAATGGGTATTCCATATCAAATGAAACATGGAGGGAGAAATTGAAAAATACAAAGCACAACTTGTAGCAAATGGCTACTCACAGGTCCATGGCATCAACTACTATGATACCTATGCACTCATCACACACATGGCATCTATCCACACCATCTTTGCTATTGCAGCACAGAATGACTGGGATGTTGATGTTTTCAACTTCCAGAGCACTTTCCTAAATGGGAAGTTGGATGATGATGAAGTAATCTACATGCAACTGCCACCTGGACTCTCAGTTAACAGCAAATATAAAAACCCTGTCACCTGACTACACATAGCACTTGATGGATCAAAGCAAGGATCATTGAAGTGGTATGAGTGGCTGTGCACTGCACTTGCTATGCTTGGTATGCATCATGCTGAAGCTGACTGGGGCATTTTCTTCATGCACACAGGCTGGGACATCCTACTCCTCACATTGCACATTGACAACTGCACCATTACTGGCAATAACCCTAGCTTAATCAAAGGGTTCAAATTCAAAGTGGCTGTAAACTTCAAATTAACAGATTTAGGCCCCATCTTGTCCCCACTCAGAATAAAAGTTGTGCATAATTGCTCAGCATGCATGCTCTCACCCTTGCAGGCATCCTATATCGATTCTATGCTGTTAAAATATAATTTTGTAGATCTGCAGCCTGTCACAACACCTATGGACCCCTCAGTCCCATTCTCAACTTTGCAGTGCCCAAAAATGCACACTGAGGCCACACATGTGAAAAACATGCCATATCGCAAAGCCATCAGCTTGCTGATGCACCTAGCAGTCACCACATGCCCTGATGTGGCTTTTGCTGTTGTGACATTGTCAAATTCTGAAATAATCCCAGGTTAGCACATTGGGAGGGTGTAAAAAGGATATTTAGATACCTTTTAGGCACAAAAGGGCTTGTGTTGACATTCAGAGGTGATAGGTATGGCCTTGAGGGCTATACAGACACAGACAGCACCTCGCAGGAGCACAGGCATGCCATTTCTGGCTATGCCTTCCTGCTCAATGGTGGAGCAATCTCCTGGGCCTTGAAGAAACAAGAACTCATCACTTTATCTACTACAGAAGCTGAGTATGTTGCTGCCACTCACACAGAAAAAGAAGCCATCTGGCTTCATCGCCTCATCCAAGAATTGTTCTGCCCACTCTCACTCCCAACCACAATTCACTGCAACAATCAATCTGCAATCACACTCGCTCACCATGGCAATTACCATGCCTGTACAAAACACATAGATGTTCATTATCATTTTATATGCTATGCTATTGATAATGGCTTGCTTTGCCTTGTCTACTGCCCTACTGGCAGTATGGTTGCAGATACCCTTACCAAGGCTCTTCCAAACATCAGGGCCAAGCACTTTGCTTATGAGCTTGGACTCTGTGATGTTTGAGGGGGAGTGTTGTGTATTCTGTCTTTCACATTATACTTTCATCTGCATCTCACTTAGTATTATGGTACATGTTTAGCCATATTACATAATCATGTTCATTTTCATACTCAAGTAGCATACTCACACCTCAGTTGGTTACTTAACCCAACTGAGGTGAGCACTTTCCACATCCTGCCTTTACACTCAGCTAATAGTCCTGTAGTATATATTCTACAAGCATTGCCTGGAGAACCCCCAGGACATAGCTTGGAGAATCCCCAGAGTGGGTGGGAGAATCCCCAGCATTTCCTGGAGAATCCCCAGCAGTGCTTGGAGAATCCCCAGAGTGGGTTGGAGAATCCCCAGGACATAGCTTGGAGAATCCCCAGAGTTGGTGGGAGAATCCCCAGCATTTCTTGGAGAGCCCCTAGAGACAGGAGTTGGCTGGGAAATTCCAAGCATTGCCTGGAGGATCTGCTGCATACCCTGTGGATCCCCAGAGTGGGTGGGAAAATTCCAATGACACCTGGACAATCTTTGACTTGTATGCAATGGCCAAGACTGGAGATCACTGAAGACTTGGGAAGCATGGTGAAAGTATATGTCTGCTGTGCCTGGGCAATCACCATCACCAAGTATATTCTACTCCCTCCATCAGATGTAACCAGTCTTTCCTCAGTGGTCTATGGCCATGCTTTTTCACATATTCATATTGTATAGAGTGCTCAGATCAGATTCCATGGAAATAGATACTTGGCATGATACACACTCCTATCAGCAACATGGAGACACCAAATCATTTTGATTGATCCTTCATGCTGTGATGGTGGTCTATTTGAACTGGAGGTTCCCATGATCATCTTGGAATAGGTCTGTTTGGGCTGGATGCCCTGGGAACAGGTCCATTCAGGCTGGGGAAACTCCCAGGATGCACTGGGAATAGGTCTATTTAGGCTGGAGATTCCCCCAGGATGCCCAGGGAACAGGTCCATTTAGGCTGGGGAATCCCCCAGGATGTCCAGGGAACAGGTCCATTTAGGCTGGGAATCCCCCAGGATGTCCAGGGAACAGGTCCATTTAGGCTGGGGAATCCCCCAGGATGCACTGGGAACAGGTTTATTTAGGCTGGAGAATCCCCTGGGATACCCAGGAAATAGGTCTATTAACTCACTGGGGAAAGCCCCATTTGGACCCCAGGCACTCTGTTATAGATGTAATAATCCTGGAGAAAGTCCATGTCTCACACCTTGCTCTGGAGAATCTCCATGGCCTGGAAAATCTCCAGCAGTCACTGGGAATACCCAGGTTGTCAACACCTATTAGGTGGATACATCTATAAGAATATATGAACCTAATAGGTCCCCTGGGGGGGGTGACTGAAGTGGATCACCATCTCTTCACAGCTGGAAGGTGCTTTGCACCTTTGCCCATTCCTGCTCAAACACTACATACTACAATTAGCACCCCTTCTCCCATTTGAGCAGTTACAGCAGCAATATGCAAAGATTATATTCCTGGATGCCATTAGGCCCAGGTCTGTAAGCTCTTTGTCAGGGTCAATCATGCCAGGCCAACCTCTGGTCATGTGTCAGGGGTGGGAGCTCTGGGGTTAACTCAATTCACAATAGGGATTTTGTCAATGTACATTGCATCTAGCAAACTACATGGAGGCACATGGGAGATTGTGCACATCTCATGGACAGTGGCATGCACTGCTTGTATATTGACATTACTGGAGTCAGTGACAGTTCTGCGATCTTTTATGAGTTCCTGCAGCAAGAATATGCATTTGAGTGTGTTACTGTGTATGATGATTTTTGTGCCAGGTCAGCAGACCTTGAAGGCTCCATGCTGGTATGTTGTGCAGACTCTGTTTGCAAGCTTGTTGAACAGTATCTGTATTTGACATTGAAGCAACTTAGAGCTATTGCCAGTCATCACAATTTGGTTCTGCATAGTAACTTGCTTTGAGTGATATGTGTTGATGTGCTACACAATCATCATTGTACAGTTTCCTGTCCTTTGCTGGTGTACATGTTCCACTGGAGAGGGCATGTTTGTGGCTTTTTATCATTATGCACCCCACCCATCCTCCACATTATAAATGACTGCTCATATGCCACCCTCTCCCACCCCATAATCCATTAACTGATGCCTTTGAACTATGACACTGCATCTGTAACATTAAACAAACAAAAATAAAACAGCTGATTTTGCAACTTTTGCAGTACTGCTCCTGTGCAACTTTTTATACTACCCCTGCATAATTTTTAACACAGCCACTTTGCACCACTTTGCACTAGCTAGGAGGGCAGATAAAATAGATAAATGTAGGCAGGATGTGAACACAATTCATCAGCACCCTCTCCAGTCATCCTGCCCAATCCACAAGGCCATGATGCCCCACAGGGCCCACTTGAATGCTCAACCCCCTTCCCCCACCCCTCCCTGCCTGGTGGCAGCAAATTCCCATAGCATCGCCACCTGCAAATTCATGTGACTGCACTCTGTGCCACAAGTCATCACTAGCCTAGCGAACCTGGGCCCATTTCTTGGCAAAATACCCATTATTACATGGTTTATGTACAGTAGCATCGAAAACAAGTCCTGAGGAATGGGCAAGGAGTGCATGTAGCCCTGACTCACTTGCTCCCCCATGCACATGCCCTGCTTAGTCAGTAGCTGTGGGCACAGCCACCTGCAAATTTTCTGTACATTACTGCAAAAGTTGTGCAATCAGCTTGTTTTATTTTTGTTTGTTTAATGTTACAGATGCAGCATCATATTGAACAGATATGACATCTACCACCCAACATAAAACCTACAGAAACAAGTAGGTTATGTGTTGCCTTCATAAACAGCATCACCTCATAAAACAGACAGTCACATAAACTTCCCTTCCACCCTGCTTAAACATTTCCCTAGTGTAGTATCTGCATTTTAATAATAATGTGAATCACATGCAGAAGTGCCATAGTGCATGTATGGAGTCAGAGTCAAGCTCACTTTTACAGATTTATGGAAAGGTGGGAACAGTGTGTTACAAGTCAACAAAGGGTACAATCCCATTCCTCTCTGAGCTTTATGTTGGGTGGAAGATGACATATTTGTTTCGAAGGCATCAGATATAGTTTTGTGTTCAGGTAGAGAATGGCATATGAGCAGTTGTCAATGATACAGAGGGTTGGTGGGACACATAATAAGGAAGAACTGCAGACATGTCCTCCCAGTGTCCAGACAGTGTCAACAGTGCCCAAGCAGTGGAATGTAGCAAAGGGTAGGGACAGTCAAGACACATCCCCTGCCACACCTTGCTATGCAACTACCACCTTGTGAAAGGTCACAGTAGATCTCATGCACTTCATACTCAAGAACAGGTAATGTTCCACAAACTCTTGAAGCAAACTAGCACAACACAGCAATGATGTTGCTGTAGACTGCAACAACACATTGTGCTGCTGATGTAACATGCTCAAAGGCATACTCCCATTGTATACACTCATAACTGAGAGCTCTACCATCACTGACACCAGTGAGGTCCACATACAAGTGACAAATGCCACTGTCCATGACACACAAGTCCAATTGTGCAGCTCAAAGTTGTCTGACTGATGTTCAAAGGTGTGATGAATGCAATACCCCAAAGAAATGACCACCCCAAAAGGTGCAAGAACCCACATAACCAGAATGGTCAGTCCAGTATGATCATTGCTCACAAAGAGTTTGGAGACCTGGGCCTGATGGTGTCCAGGAATATGTATATTACCACAACCTGATGACTTATTCTCTGCTGATCCCTGGCCTAGTATATCAGGCTATCATGAACCTGGGATCACAGTCCACATCAATGCACAAATAATTCAAGCTCTTTGCCTGCTTCAGAGTGGTGGAGAAATGGACAGTATGCAGTGCATATGTACATACATTCATATGCCAAATGGAGAGGGAGGGGAATCTGCCTTGGTCACTCTTCCCTCAATGCAAACACACAGATGGATCAAGTCTTTTTCAAGATTTTTGGCCAGAGTGCAGTGTGAACTTCATCATAGATGATAAAGCAGATCTGTTTTCACTTGGCTTCAATGCCAACCTGCTCAGAAGGGCTGGCAGAACTGCCATTGGGCATGGTGAGGGTTTTGTAGGTTGACAAGCTGCAGGGTAGTCAGATGTAGAGAAAGGATTATACTGTAGGTATGTAGGTAGATAAGTGTTCCAATATAATGAATGGAATGGACCTCCTCTCAGACTTCAAGTTGGTTGAAGCTGAGGTGCAGTAAGAAAAGAAAAAGAAAAAAAAGAACAGCTAAGCATCCACTTCTGGATTATGTAATGCTGTGCTTGGGTGAATCATGACTAAGGTAAATATTCTAAACTCCAACAGAGGGTTGAGCCTGCTCATCCTGGAATGTTTGATGAACCTGCTATTGAAAATGATGAGCAAGATTGTCAAAAAAGTCACCATCATGAAAAGTCTGGAAAGTCAAGAATAGTACAGACAGTCAAAAAAATGGTGTGGATAGTCAATGGATAGTTAAAAATAGACCACATAGCCAGAAAGAAATGGTACAAATAGTCAGAAAAATAGTACAGATAGTCAAAATTGAAATTGAGACTGCTAGAAATAGTCCCAGTGACTATCCAGACTTAAAGGCATGGATAGACATCAGTTAATTTCCTGATGCTACAGCACATGATGTGCATGAGATACCATTCAGGATGCCATTCCAGCATTTGGTGGCTGTGATACATATCACCAAGATGGACATGGACAAATTTGTCAAGCATGTGGTGGAGCCTCCCCAAATTCCTCCAATTGAAGTGCTGGTAATAACACAGCACTACAATACTGTCATGTCATGTTCAATTCTCTCCTCAGCAGAGGTAAGGAGTGGTGCTGCATCATACTCTTCATGATTTACAAATGGTCCTGTGTGGCCAGAGATATCTTAACCAATCTTGGTATGCAACAGGCAATAAGACTGATGCTACTGTAGTCACTACAACTGACTCTGAACAATATGACAACCTACCATATAGGGGAGATGGCTCATTCATTTGCTCAACTATGTGTGATGTTTGCCTGTAAATTACATTATGCCTCAACTGCCCAATCCTTTGCTGGAAAGTGAACATTATGGCTAAGTTGGGTGAGGCAAGGCAATTCATGCAGTAGCTATGGGATGTGGCATGAAGCCATGTTGACATCATCACTGATTCTCATTGGTAGTCATATATAGGGATGCAGTGTGGATTGGATATATTGAGGACAGATGTAAATAACAGCAGGTGAAAACAAACAGAAAAACTAGTGCACAGTATAGTACAGGAAAGATATGTACATGGGGATGCAGCTATTCAGGCTACTGTTAAATGATTGCATTTTCAATTGGCTTGTAACATTTATGCCACTGATGCCCATGAACCATGTGGCTCAAGTCCAACTCTATGCAACAACCTCTTGGTATGACCACTTTGGTCCTCATTGTGTACAATGGGGACCTCAATGTTATAGGTACCCAAAGCAGTAATTCACCCCTTGGACCTTTGATCCAACCATCATGGTGAAGCTTAAATGGTTCAGCCTGTGCCAGCCTATCTCCATGCAGAAGCCCATCAATAAGTTGTTCACTATCACAAAGTGCATGTGAAGGATCAGATGAAGCAAATGTGACATGAGCTGATCACTGAAATTGCTTTTAATAAATCAGAATACATCACAGGGGATTGTGCTTACCATCTGCTTTGTCAGACAGAACTTGAAATTCACTTCTCAAATTGGACATAGACATCATCAATTGCTCACCCAATGAGCCTGAAACAATCCCCCTGCCATCAGAGGAAAAGGGAACTAAAACAACTGCATTAGTATGCCCCCCAAGATGGCTGCCAATCCCCACACCTTGTTCAGCATCCCAGACCCTCATAGTCTTGTCCAAAGAGCCTGACACAATCCTCTTGCCATCAGGGGAGAATGCAACTGATAAGACTGCAGCTGTATGCCCATCAAGATGGTTGCCAATCTCCACACCTCTTTCAGCATCCCAGACCCTCACAATCTTGTCCAAAGAGCCTGACACAATCCTCTTGCCATCAGGGGAGAATGCAACTGACCAGACTACATCTGTATGCCCCTCAAGATGGCTACCAATCTCCACACCTCTTTCAGCATCCCAGACCCTCACAGTCTTGTCCCAAGAACCTGACACAATCCTCTTGCCATCAGGAGAGAATGCAACTGAATAGACTGTACCTGTATGCCCCTCAAAATGGCTGCCAATCTCCACACCTCTTTCAGCATCCCAGACCCTTACAGACCTGTCCAAAGAGCCTGACACAATCCTCTTGCCATCAGGGGAGAATGCAACTGACCAGACTTCACCTGCATGCCCCTCAAGATGGCTGCAAATCTCCACACCTCTTTCAGCATCCCAAACCTTCACAGTCTTGTCCCTTGAGCCTGACACAATCCTCTTGCCATCAGGGGAGAATGCAACTGATGGGACTCCATCTGTATGCCCCTCCAAGCCAAGCAGTTGAGTAGCCAACTAGTGTTTTGGACCTCCTACAACTCCAGGAAGGGAAGAAAATTTTGAGATGAGCATCATTGACAGTGTTGTCTTCCTAGGAATGAATGCCAGTGCAGAGACATATAGATGTGGTGCACTGTAAGAAAATGCAACACTGGAGCTCTGAATAAATCTGATTCCATCTTCTACCAAACCTAATATGTTCTTGTCACCATCTTGGTTCTTCAATGTCAAGTCAGAAAACATGAGATGCAGGTAGCTATGACAAACTCACCAAGAGCCATCTTTTGGTAGAGATGAGTGCAGCAGCAACATTCCCCACTCCACCCAGCAGACTCATAACCTCAAGCCAAAATAGAATTTTTTCACTTCCCAGAAGGGCCCTCACCCACTCTGTAAGGACCAAGTCACATCTAGTCTTCTCCAGATGTTGGGACCAGAATTGACAAGAGTATGATAGATGAGGTGGAATGTTCTTGCTGATTCTCTCTGGTAAATCTGCAACCTCTGCATTGCTCAAGTAGGAGCTCTCCAGTCCACAAATGTTGAACTAAGGTCACCATGAAGGAGTTGCAATGTAGCAAGAGCAAGGTTATATGAGCAAGAGGTGTCAATGAAGTAGGCTCCACCCCGTGAATGGTCAGTCAGGAAGTCATATAAGGACCCATGGAGGGGTCGAACAGGAGCGGAGGGATCTGTAATGCCTCCGAGTACTGGGGACATGAACTCGAGGATGACAGCAACATCGTAGTGGTCCTGCTCGTTTGGGAAATGTCTGCGCAGATGATTCAAGGCCACCATAGGTAGAGGTTCGAGTGTCATCATAACTTGGCACATCACAGAGTGGTATCGTTGAAGAGCTTTCCTCGATTTTGGGATAGCATTCTCCAGGATTGCCAGGTACGTGATATCCAAGAGTGATCGTCCCTCTTCGGACTGGAGAGTGGTCACCTCATCATAGCATTCCTGTACAGTTGTTCCAGCTCGGTTTGTCTTGATGAAATCACAGGCTAGACGAGCCCATTCAAATAGGCAATCCGCCTTCTGGGAGATCCTCTGAACTTCAGCGTCCCTGATGTTTGGAAGGTGTCCAAGTTGCTTGGCAACATACAGACGGATATCACGTTCTGTCCAACTTGCACAAACGTCGTCCAAGGAGGTTGCCTTCACATGCGGAGCAGCTCTCAACACATATTCGACGTCCGGCAACGGGCGGGATGTTACGAAGACACGGAAGTTATGAAGGAGCTCATCGGCGCGTGATGCCAGCACAGACAATATGTGGCTCCGTGATCCTTCCGCACCACTCTCGTAGAGCGCGTCGACCACCACGACCATACTTCCAATGATAGTACTCGACGCCTTCGACAACGGCTCTAATATCAGCTTCTCCCACTGCAACGTGACGTCAGATGTGGTCTTGAGGGAATGGTCCTTCGTAACTGCATCGGCCAGAGCTCGCCGGAATGCAGGGTCGCGGTCCGCCAGATCGCGTGCAATGGTGGTAAATATCTTCCTCGCGACGCTCGGCCTGCCTATCACGGGCGAAGCAAAAGCACGACCCGAACCCTCCGGTATCCTTGAGCCACAGGGAGATGGTATGCGCGATGGCAGACTTCCCTCTCCCGGCCTGCCCATGCAGCCAGAAAATACGCGGAGTACCTCCATCAGTGTTATGGATCCAGTTAACGATCTCCGTGAGAATCTCAGTTCTGGTGCCGTCTAAACAACCCTTCGTCTTATTGACACTCGCACCACCCGCATAAGCCATGCCTTCTAGGCTCAGGTCCTCAAGCACGTGGTGCACGTTGGTGTGAATATCCCGGACCGCAAGGTCGCGATACTGTTGCATCAAGTCGTTCAGCAACTTGACGTAACCATCAGTCGTGGTCTGCGTCTCCGACATTATGTTCTTTCCTAGTCTCCTCCCTGAGAAGAATTTGAGTCAGATTTGCGATAAAAGGTGTAACCAACGTACAGAAATTTTTCGTCTCCGAGTAACTCTTGAAGAATCGGGCCGCATCGCTAATCACCTGTGCAATCTTCCCCAAAGTTTCCTTCATACTATCGATGTTCCGAATGGTATCGTCCTCCAGAAGGAATCCATAGACGGTTCTAACTATATCAAGGAGGCCGAATACCTCCCTGTCCAGGTTAGCTTGATTGAGAAGCGACTACAGAGGGATGTGTGAGGTGCACAGCGCATACAGCCGGGGTGTGAACACGTACCTGAGCAGTAGCGGTTAAGATTCCCAGCGCAATCTGGGCATAGGGGTGAACCTGCACCCTTATATCAGAGCTTGTGTGTAAATGTAGGGCAATGAGCGTACATTGGCGATACCAGTAACGACGGAGTTAAATGTTTTGAGAGGTTGGAGGTATGTGTTGCTGAGGTTTTGGATGCTGGCAGCCGCAGTATCCGCCTGTGCAACAAGCTCGATGGCTAATTGGCCAGTGCCTGGTATGGGCGTCATGCGATCCAGGGCCTGTTGAGCAGTGCTGACTTCGCTGCCTACGAATACCGAGGCCGGACTGAGCGTGGTACTGGCGGGGTCAATAGCACCTTCGCTGGTGCCGCCGAATGGCCCGACTACAGTATTGACATCATGCGCAGCCGGCACGGGCACTGTTTCTGAGTTGTGGGTTGGCTTTTGAGTCTGTCCAACATAATTGTTACTCAAGGTCATCGCAACAACGGAATGAAGTAGATCACACACATCCTGAGTTGGGGCCACCTGGCGTTGTTCTCGTTGCTGCTGAGCACCCCCACTGGCGCCTGTGTCAGCAATCTGTGCTGCGATAGAGCCTTGGTTCGACCGACGGAAGATGTGCCTCAAACTTGCGAGCGCTGTGGGCGCTCCAACATTCGGGGTTACACCACCTTGCGCCGGCGGCTGTTTCTTGGCGAATCGGTGACTATAATCGCCTGCAGGCAAATGAACTCCCTACAGAGACAGAGTTAGATGGAGAGCCAGGCGGCTTTCCGCATCCAAAAATTCGGCGAGCCATGGAGAAATCAGTATGTGTTTAATTCAAACTTTTCTGGATGAGGCCGACGTTGAAAATAAAGTTGCAATAAGCGCGCGGAAATGCTGTAGACACGTTGCAAACTACTGTGCCATTATTGACACAAGGACCGGCTGCAGGATAGCCAACTCTAGCACTCACGCACTCGGCTCTCGAGTAGGGATGGTGTAGATTATCGGACTAATAGGGGAATCAACAACAAGTAATGTGGATTTCAGTATTGCAACACCTTCTCCCCCGGGTGCTCAGATCCATCCTATCAGACCGAGATATTTGGTCACCGTCATCTTTGCAGCGCACGCAATCTTGCTGGGATTCAGTTGTATCGAACGTCTTCTTTCATTATCCGAGTGTGCTACCAATAATACGTAGACATCAGAAAGGCGGGCGAAATCGCTATTGGGCATGAAGAAGGTCGAAGCTGTTAAGCTCGGAACATCCGATCGTATTCAGGACGCAAACACAGTGAATCATTGGAGTTGAGATGAACAATACTGAATATGCTCGTCGACGTCATAGCTGGGTGCCATTCATGGCCTGATAGTTCGAGACTGATTGAGACAAAACCTACCGTCACAGTACTCATACACGACAGCATTCTGAAACAAGAACGATCCCTGTAATACCCATCTAAAGTACAAGGCTCGGAGTAAGTACGTGTACAGGGGGATATCCAAGAATTACAACAGTAGCTGTTGTTACACGCTCATCTTCATCGGTATCACTTCATGTGACTGGTAATTTTCAACGACGAAATCACTCTCTGCCTCCTTAGCACTATACTTCAACTGCTCAAGGTCTCGTAAGCACTTCAGCTCTTTTTTGAACACCAGTTTTGGGAATGGCTTGGGATGACGCTCCAGCTGCTTCTCGAGCGCTTCCACGTGGTTCTTGTACACGTGCGCATCGCCAAGCTGGATGATCAGTTCTTGTGCTTCGGTATCGGTGACTTGTGCGACTAGGTGTGTGAGCAAAGCATAGGATGCGATGTTGAAGGGTATGCCCAGTCCGAGGTCAGCAGAACGCTGGTACATAAGACAAGACAAGCGATTTTTTGAGGAGGCGTTGGGGGTGATATGGACGTAGAATTGGCACATCATATGGCAGGGAGGCAACGCCATTAGTGGTATAGCTTTCAAAGAGTGTGAGTCTGAGCGGGATTTAGAAGGCACCGTTCATAATCACCAGCTGGATTCCAAGCACTGAGAATGATGCGGCGGTCCGTGGGTGTCTCGACGATCTTCTTTATGCACTCCTGCAGTTGATCTACCCCTTGTCCCGCATAATCTGTCTTGCAGTCTACATATTCCGCGCCAAAGTGTCTCCATTGGAATCCATAGACCGGACCCAGATCACCCTCCTCTCTATGACCAAGACCACGCTTCTCGAGGAACTCCTTCGAACCATTCCCGTTCCATATCTTGACGCCCTTGGCGTCGAGAACCTTCGCATCCGTGTCCCCGCGTATGAACCACAGCAGTTCCTCAGCAATACCCTTCATAAATATTTTCTTGGTAGTAAGAAGCGGAAATGTCCCGTCTTTGAGGGAGAAGCGCAGCGAGGGTGGAGCAAAGATGGACAGTGTACCAGTCCCTGTTCTGTCGTCTCGAGACTCCCCGCTCTCGATGACGCGTCGAACGAGATTCAGGTATTGGTATTCTTCGTGGTCGCCATCTGCACACGCGGTGGTCATGGTAGTGATTGAAGGGCCAAACGATTTAAAACGCGTCGATACGCGCTGGCAATGGAGTGACACGCTGGCACGTGACCTTAATCACGTCGGTGAACCTTGGGTCCCCTGTCTTCTCTCTTTCAAGGTGCACTGTTATCTGAGGTGTCTTACACTCGTTTACAGAAGGTCGGCCCATTAAATCATTAGCCACTGAACTCTCACAAAACCAGGAACGGCTTCATAGTCTGCCCTCGTACCCTGGCAAGGTTAATACTCGGGAAGTGCCGACTGCGTCGGCGCAAACCTTGCTTGATACTTGCAGGATGCGACAATGCAACAGGTAGCAAGTCAAGGCTGTCTGTCCTCTGAGATTCAAGGATGGAAGTATGCAACTATTAAATTGGGGACTAACTAGTGACAAGTATGTATGGATTTTGGCAGTTGTTAGGTTTAAGGAAAGGGGGGGCAAAGGAAGGTGAGTACGAGACCAAATGGTTGTAAAATAGACCACATCTATACTGTAGTAAATCAAATCTCAATGAAAGCTATATGAAAAGGTAGGGAAAAGGTGAATACAAGACCAAATGGCTGTAAAATAGACCACATCTGTACTGTAGTCAATCAAACTTTCGGGTGCTTAGTAGGAGAGGAATCTGGGTGAATGTATGCTGACACCTTTCTCTTCAGTGGTATATGGGGTGTGGCAGATGCACAAGGAGGTACTAAAACATGCATCATGACTATATCTGCTGTGTAAACATCTTTACCTGGGATGCCCTGCCTTGAGATAGACCAGTGAGAAAGGTTGAAATGCAGTTCAACCACAGCCCCTTCCAGATAATGGTGGTAGAAGTGTGGGTCAATCAACTTCTCTTCAAGGTCATATGCAGGGATAGGAATGACCCAATGCATCTGCCTGAGGCTGTCCAACCCTCCTCTGGCAGCATCACTGAAGGTAGGCCAGTTTTCGATAGAAAAAATAGGATCAAGATCTGCATAGGCATGAGAAAGGTACATAGAGGGTACTAGAAGCCACATACCATTGGTCTCGTCCTTGTCAGACTGCACTCCTGAACCAGCACCATCCTGCATGGCAAGGTCATCAGCATCTAGAGCCTTAGATGTTGTGAGTCGAAGAATAATTTAGAATTGGATGTTAAAGATTACCTTGAATAAGACATGATGCAATCTGAAGCGAGGGCCACATGGACCAGCTGTAGTGAAAAGTCCCTGCTTCGTAGTAAACTCAGGTGTTGCAATAGCATCTTGCAGCCAACAGAGGTTGTCCATCACATTGGCCCAATCAGCAGTAAATGGCATGATGTTGGGCATTTGAACAATGCAAGATGGCTTGATAATGGCAAAGTCTGGCCAGATTTCACTGGGTCCATGATAGTTGGCATCTGCTGTAAGCCAGTAGTCATTGCTGTCGATCTGGACAATGGTGGAGATGGGAGCCAAGTCGAAGGAGCTGTCATCAGGTGGGGGAGAAGGTAAACACTTTCTGGCACCACCCTGAGGTTCAGCTGGTTTGATCACAAGTCAGTCTGCACAACCATTGCATAACCAGTGGACACTGTCCTGGAAGGACATGTCACCAAGGTATAATCCTGTCTCAATGAGTTGTTGATGGGCTTGAATGAAATGGGTGGGAGTGTTGGGTTTTGTGGGTTTGCCTGGCATAGTAGACAAGAGAGTAGAGTGTGGATTTAAAGGACAGAATTGGTGAGAGAGAATATGGTACTGAGGGAATGGTGGGAGAGAGTGAGAGGATTTTAAACTTTTGGAGATGGTCTGTGCACAGAAATCAAAATGCATCAGGGTATTGATGTTTTTGGAAGGGCACACTTGCCATGTATATGTTTGAATGTCCACACATGGTTAGCACAAAGTTGGCATCCAGACATGCATTGATTGTCTGACCTGACAGGAGAGCGATGAGCACAAAACCATGCACTGACAAACTTGTGTCTCTCAGTGTAAAGGAAATCACTGCCTGATTGAGGGGCATACTTACCTTCTCCTGCAAAGAACAACAGAAGAAAGAACTACTACTGGAAAAAGTAGTGAATTGTGCCCCACAAGACCAAGTCAAATTCCTTTGTAAAGCAGCTCTGGAGAAAAGCAGTGGCATCCCTGGGCAAAGTGTCCTTCAGAAGTGCAGATGGGAGGATGAAATGCAACCCAGGTGGACAGTCCCATGCCTGGACCTGGATGATGGAGAGGAAGGAGAAGAGCTGCAAGTGGATGAAAACAGCAGAAATGATCCTTCAAAATACCTAGTGCTGCCAGCAGACACAGAACAGAAGGCATGTTACTGCAAATTCTACAAAGCCACTTCAAGTACCACTCTTGCCACAGGCATATGTGGTGTCTGTGCCAGGGAATGTGGAGCAATGGATGAGAGTCTGCATAAAATGGTGCTCAGTGACATACCAAATTCACATCAACTGGTTCCTAAAGTCCCTCATCCTGCTCACAACATCTACAATGGCCAACTACTTCAGCCAGAAGCAGTAGAAGTTGATGGTCCACATACCACCACTTCTGCCTGTCAGGCATGCTTGGATGAATTGTGGAAGCCCAGTGATAAACTGTCACAGTACACCCTGGCAAATGGGCTGTGGATTGGGTGCATTCCATGGCAACTCCAAGTACTCACATTCCCAGAACAGCTGTTGATTGTGCATCTGTACCCTCATGTCTTTGTCTTCAAGCTGTTTCCAAAATGTCAGGGAGGCACCTGCCAGGCATCTGGTCTGCAAAATGCTATGCATGGCAATGTCAGCACTTGTGACATGTCAATGGATGGGATCTCTGCAATGTTACGAGGGGACCTTATGCCAAGATGACCTGCAATCCTTGCATCTTTAATAACTGTGACTTTCATTGGACTTGGAGAATTGCCAAAGGTGTGGATTCACTCAACCTTTCGAGTGAGGTGGAGCATTGTGCATGATGCCTTGCTTTGGTTGAAAGAGAATAATCCATACTACACAGATATCAGGATCAGTGCTTCTCACCTTGCAGAGCTTCCAGAAGACAATGTACTGGAAGAAGTAATAGATATAATATGCCAGTCTGGTGACATCGGCATGATTGAACAAGAATGTGCAGGTTATGTGCCACAGGACGCTGATGAAGGTCAGTAGTACCAAAGCTTGCCCTACATCAGAACCTCATAATTCCATGACAGGAGTGCCATCAAATACTACAGACAATGTGGTTGTTAATGAATCTGACAATGGTGGTCAGTACATGGATGGTCATACAGTGATGAAAACAAAAACCTCACAATGTCAAGCAGGACCAGACAATATACCATTACAAGTCACTGGTGGTATTGATACAGACATGTCAAAGCTCATGGCAAGTGAGCTGATGACATGGGGACTTTCAAACCTGTGGAAAGAGGGTAGAGAAGGAGGTTATTTTGTTTGGCATGGGCAGCAACCTGTTAATGATTTTGGCTGACCACATGCTGCAGACAAGCTGTGCACAGCAAAACATATCAATTTCTTTGTGAGAGCATTTCCTGGGCTTTTTCCCTATGGAGAAGGTGGCATAGAGGGAGAACAAGTTACTGTGGATTTCAATGAACACATCTGGTGGGCACTACATTACCATGATCATCATTTTCAGAGGCATCCAACATTCTCCTTTGTTGCATTTGGAATAACACAATGTCATCAAGTGTTATTGTCTGCCCATCTACAAATGAGCCACAAGACATTCGATAAGGATGCACAGTTGCTGTCAACTCTCATGCTTGAGAGGTTACAGAAAGTGCAGGAAGCTGAAGAGAAGAATGTCCCTATCTCTGATCCATTGATCCAGCTACTGCGAAAACATGTGTATGCCACTGGCATGCATGTTGTTGGATCAGACTACTCTCACTTTCAACTCTGTAGTCAGATTTGGTCAATATCAATTATGCTGAACCCACCATCACTATGGATCACCATCAACCCTTGCAACCTACATGATCCTATTGCACAGGTCTTTGCTGGTGAGGATATCAACCTTGACGATCTGCAGGAGAAATTAAGGCCATCAAAGGAGAAATGTGCAGAAAATATGGCACTTGATCCATATGCCACCTCAAAGTTCTTCCATTTTCTCATTCAAACAATACTTAGCAAACTATTTGGAATCAAAGCCACAATGCAACATGTCCATAGCCACATGGGGATATTTGGAGAGGTCACAGGCTATTTTGGACTTGTTGAGTCCCAGGGAAGGGGTAGTCTCCACCTACACCTGTTGGTGTGGCTCAGGAATATGCCTGTCAGTGGCCAGATGGAGGAGTTACTGAATGATGAAGTTTTCTGTCAACAGATACAACACTTCATCAAGGCAAACATACATGCATATATGCCAGGTTTCAAGTCAGTGGAGGAGCTGAAAAAAATCCTGAATGATGCAGAAGTTGCATATTCACACCCTCCTAATCCCCAATCATCCTAACTATGACTCAGAGATCATGGACCTTGAATGGAAGGTAGCCCATAATAAACAGCACCATACTTGTGAGATGTGCCAGTGTCTTGTCATGGGTAAAACAGGACAATGGGTCTGCAAATGGCATGCACCATTCGAAACAGCTGATGATGACTTTGTCGATGAGGATGGGTGTTGGGGGATGAAATGGCTATATCAATTTATGAATGCCTGGGTACCTGGAATCACTGTCAATGCTTCGTTGTAATAACTGACATAAAACTACTTACCAATTCAAAGGAGATGACCAATATCTCCTTCTACATTATGGCTCATTCAACCAAGAAACAAGGGCGAAGCTACAATCTGTCAGCAATCATGACAAAAGGCTTCTCTTACCATTCCAAACAGACCACATATACTGATGGAATCCACAATCAACAACAAAAGCTACTATTTCATCTGGTGCAAGCAAGAACTGTCAGCCCTGATGGTGGTCTCTTATCTCATGGGGTGGAAGGACTCATACTGTTTGCATCATTGTAAGGAATCCACATTCCTTGGATGCATAAGCCCCTATCATCAACCATTCTGCAGCCATCATTACATTCCCAGACCACTTCGCATCCACCATTGTTTGCACACTACCTTCCCATGCCCTTGCTCCTGCTCAGTGCAAAGCTATACCCATGGCCGCTGTGCTTTGGCCACCTCCCTTCCTTCAGACTCGTTCTTTTAACATGGTCTCCATTCCCCTTTTGTTAGTAGTATACCCTTGGCCTCTGTTCTGGCCTGTCCTGTCTTATGTGTAGGCACTGTCATGCACCCTTTTCCTTACTTGTATTCAGTCTTACTTAGGTTCCAGGTTTGCCTGGACTATAAAGCCCTGTACTTAGGTACAAAATGATACCTTTTGGCACTTGGAAGGTCACCACAAGTTTCCTTTTCACTTTGTCTACACTGCATGTCTCACATACTGCCATGCACAAACTACATATACTGCTTGCACTGCTCATACCACCAGTACTATTCTGTGGACCATGCCACACATGTCATGAATCACTACTGCTACAAAGTGCTGGGTCCCACCTTCTAGTCTCGACAGCCCAGAACCCCTTGGGATGAGCAATTTGTTCCCTTCATTTTTATTGTTGTTATCTAAGCCATCTAGCTCATATTATACAGCTACTTGGACTTTTCCTACATCATTATGCACCCATTTACTGGAAATCATTTGTGACTGCGATGTTGGAAGCATTTCCAGAGCTTCATCAATGTCAACTCTCAAGTAGTTTTGAGGAGTGTTGCCTGGATCAAGGTGAGAAGATTGTTTTGATAAGAGAATTACAACCACCTTACAGTTTGTGGAACATGATTAGCAACAAGACTGAAGCAAGGGAAGATGCAGAAGCATCAGAGAAACAAGCTACTGGCATGGTTGACAATGGGGATGAGGTGAGTAAAAGTGTCAAGGCATCATAAAGTTTGACTGAAGGTGAAAGCAGACAGGCAGTGAAACATTGACCCTGGACACAAATGGCAACAGGAGGTTGTTTGTGAAGTCACAAGTTGTTGACTACACCCTCTGTGGAGAAGCACTGCTGATGTCAAATATCATGGACTTTTTTTGTCAACACATATGAGGCAGACATTGATAAGGGTTCATGCCAATGGGAGAATGTTGCTGCATCGGTGACAGATGATCAGACTGATTTAATATGAGGTCCAAAATGGCATTGGGGAAGGCCACTTCATGAACATGTCTGATATCTCAAATCTCATCCAAAATACAAGAGCAAATATTGTATCATGTGGAGCCCACATCACAATACCCTCCCTAACTTCATTGGACAATATTTCCCATCATGCAATGATGAAGATCAGCAGTCATTCTATTATGCATCCATGCTCATGCTACTAAAGCCATGGAGAAACCTCCAAATTGATCTGAAAGATCCCAGCAAGACATGGGAAGAAGCCTTCAATGCATTCTGCTCAACAGTGTCACCAAGAGATCATTGTATCATTTCAAATATCCAGTACTTTCATAAATGCGAGCCTGCAGCACAGTGTGAGGGGCTGAAGCTCACAACAATGCAAGTTTCCAAGTTGAGGGGCTTAATGTCAGAAGAACTTGAGCTCGATGAAGACATCTCCTGTCCCAGTAGTGATGAAAAATTTGCAGAGGAGGGACCCCATGCAGTCCATTTAGTCACAACATATAGGTAGCCTGCATGCCAAAATGCCAATACTTATATAGACCCTGCGATGGGCCCATCTAAATAGATTAGCCATGACACATGGACAGGCCTGAGGGCCTATAGTGAGAGCAACATACATACAGGCCTGTAAACACAATTCCACAACATATGGGAGGGCCTGTGGAGGGTAAGGATGCTGCAACATATAGATGGGCCTGTGACCAAGGAAGTATGCTAAGCTACTGTAAGACATGGATGGGCCTGCCTATTGTATCATGAAGAAGGTTGCAACATATGGACAGGCCTGCCTGTCATATGCTTTATAGGGTCACAACATAAAGAGGGGCCCATCTATGATAGATTACAGAGTTGGCAACATATGAATGGGCCTGGGAGTAATATCATTTATGGTGTCACAACATCTAGACAGGCCCATCCATAGCAAGATGTATGCCTGTCACAACATAAGGATGGGCCCATCAGTAATATCATTGACAGTGTCACAACACATAGATGGGCCCATCTAGTAAGATGCATCCCTGCCACAACATAAAGACAGGCCTGTCAGTAATATCATTTACAGTGTCACAACACATAGATGGGCCTGTCAGTAATATCAATCACACGGTCACAACACATGGACAGGCCTGTCAATAGCAACAGTGTATGCCTGTCACAACATAAAGACTGGGCCCATCAGTAATATCATTTACAGTGTCACAACACATAGACAGGCCTGTCTAGTAAGATGCACCCACATCACAACATAAAGACAGGCCTTTCAGCAATATCAATTACACAGTCACAACACATGGATGGGCCTGTCAATAGCAACATGTATGCCTGTTGCAACATAAAGACAGGCCCATCTAGTAAGATATGCTGTCCCAACATAAGGATGGGCCTGTCAGTAATATCAATTACACAATCACAACACATGGACAGGCCCATCAATAGCAACATGTATGCCTGTCGCAACATAAAGACAGGCCCATCAGTAATATCATTTACAGTGTCACAGCACATAGACAGGCCTGTCTAGTAAGATGCACCCCTGTCACAACATAAAGATGGGCCCATCAGTAATATCATTTATAGTGTCACAACATATGGAAGGGCCCTTCAGCAGTATCATTTATGCAGTCACAACATAAGGATGGGCCCTTCAGCAGTATTATTTATATGGTCATAATGTATGGATGTTACGCTCCTGTCAAGGGCCTCTCCTTTTTCAGGCTCTTAGCAGTCATGTGCAGTCACGTGCCTCAGTCACATCACTCATAGTCATCGCCATCCTAGGGGCTTGGATGCTCCAGGGAATGTATGGATCTCCTGTGGTCCAGGTATTTCCAACACCTGGAAGAAACTGCATTGCCACTGTGATCTGGTGTCCTGTCACCCCTGCTGATGGATGACTTGTTACAGGACTTATGACTTCCCTTTGACTCATTATTGTTGCTGATATGTTGTACTATAGATCCAGTGTCAGGCTCCTAGCTGTGCATTGATTGCACAGCCGGTATAGCCTTTGCTTCCTTGACTACCCCCATCTTTGACACCGTATGATTCCTTTCTATTTCATTGATGAACTCGTTGATTACTGCAGATACGCATCATGATGCATCTGTCATGACTGTTACGGTACTCGTACTTAGGGGTATATAAACCTATGTACTTCATCCTGTATCTGCAGTTTTTTGATAGCTTGCAACTGAGCTTCATCCCTTTGCTTTATCCTTGTTCTCTCTCCATGCGAACAACCTTAGGGACTCACCAGCAGACAGAACCTCTGTCGGATTGTTGCAATAACTCAGCCATAGGGGTTACGACAAGTTCGGCCCATAGTCTCCCACCTCGCATGCTTCATGCCTATTCTATTTGAAGAAGTCACTGCGCTCAGGCATAACAAAATCAAAAAACTCTACGCAGCTTTCAGGACTTGTTGACCTCTTTGCAAAAAGTCTACTTGTCCCTGGTTACTGAACTTCAACAAACCAACTCTCTCACCAAGGCTCAGTTGGTTTCCCTCAGTGCAAAGACTAACTTGCCCCTATACCTCTATTCCGCTCCTCAACTTGACTTATACGTCGAAGACAAAATTGAGAAGCATCCCTCTACACTCAATCAGTATCATCGCTCTACAGGCAGCCATTAGGCTTTAATAGATCGCCTCCCTGGAGACAGCACTCAGTGTTTCCCTATGCATAAAAACACTTGCGCACCATCAAACTTTATGCCAACAGGTTTCTATCAAGAAATAAATCCTCCCTCAGCCTTTGTTATCACTTCTTGTTAAAGTGTCTAACCCACAGAAGCTGAAACCTCCAGTCCCTCCTCGTACAACTCCGCTAGGACTCGGTAGGAATCCACCTCTACCACCACCTATCTCTTTAGGAAGACTAGGACCTTCGGCTACCGCCTCGAACCCTCAGTTATCATATCTGTCCTGATTTAGGGATTCAGAAGTCATGCTTAGTTCAGAAGAAGAAGACTGATCAGAAGTCTGATACTTCTTTCGGATCAGTCCTCAAGGAAGAACAAGAAGCACACAAATCACCTGTTATGTCCATGACACTTGGTCATGGAGAGTCAGCCCCTGAGATGCCATCGAAGGTTTTCTTCGAAGTGGAGCTGAAAGAAAGGTTGGAAGAACAAAGGCACTCTTTGGTGGAAGACTGGTGCAAGATAGCCGGTGGACAGTCAAGCGACCCATTCCCAACAGGTATGCCTATGGACTCAGCATTATGATCTTGGTATGCCAGGAACTTCAGAAAGGTAATTCCCCCAGAGGTCCCCATTGGAGGGTCCAGTAAGGGTAAGGCCCCAGCCGATCCTGACGACTTGTACGATTGCCGCCCACCCAATGGAGGAAGGGAGTTTAATGTCAGGCGTCCCAGTGAATACGATGGAAGCCACAATGGGCTTCAGACCTGGGTCACGCAGGTCAAAGGATACTTGAACCTAAACAAGCACAGTCTACAACATGGAATCACTCAAGATCTCATTTGCCCTTACATATATGACAAAAGGGGCTGCTGTTTCCTTCACCGAAAACTACCAAAACGAAAAATAATGAATCTTCAATGCGAGTTGGTTCTCCTCTTGGAAGAGCATGGTTGCCAGACTATATGGCAGGAGTAATGGTCTGCATCGACTCAGGCGCAGAGGTTTCGCTCATTTCAGAGTGAATTGTTCAAAAACTACAGATACCTTTGTACCACATCAAGACTAAATTCAAGACTACGTCTTTTACCAGCAAGGATGTCAAATGGGTTACAAGAAAGGTCTCTGTTCGACTAATCATCAAGAATCACGTTATTTGGGTCAAGTGCTACATTGGACCATTGGTTGGGAAAGAGCATATTCTTTTGGGAATGCCCTTCCTTCGAACGTTCAAGCCTAGGATGGATTGGGAGAATAACAAGATCTCTTGCTGGGATGATGGGTTTGTACCGGATAGGGAGACTGACGTCTATATCAAGAAACAGGTCCCCTTGTACGAAGGGTATGCCGTCAAGTTCAACGAGGATGGTTCTGTAAAGGAACTGGTAAGTGTTGTTAATAAAACCACTTTGTCTACAGAACTCGAGGCCGCCTTATCCTCAATTAAGGAGGAAGTAAAACTTCCGAAGGAGTATCAAGAATTTGCACAGGTGTTTTCTGAAGAAGACATCCTGTTGCCCCATCATAGACCTGGCCTAGATCATGAAATCAGGTTGAAAGATGACTTTAAACCCAAGAAGGCAACCATTTATCCGATGTCTCCAGACAAGTTAAAGGTCCTCGATGAATTTCTTGATGAAAATCTCAAGTGTAAAAAGATTCGACCATCAACATCGCCACAAGTGGCACCAGTGTTTTTTGTCGCCAAGAAAGATGGAAAGAAGCAGCTAATTCAAGACTACTGCTACTTGAACTCGTTTACGGTTCCTGACGTGCACCTGTTGCCAAATGCACAAGCATTGTTCAACAAGTTAGTCAAATCAAAATATTATGCCAAGTTCAACATACATTGGGGGTTTACTAACCCTCATGTTTGAGAAGGTGATGAATGGAAAGGGGCGTTCATAATGCCAAGGGGGTTGTTTGAACCAACGGTAATGTTCTTTGGTCAATGCAACTCACCCCCTTCTTTCCAAAGATATATGGATCAAACCTTCGTGTCTCAGCGAGGAAAACAAGTTGGGTACATGGATGACATAGCAATCCATGGGAAAACAAGAGAAGAACTTCGACTTCACATCCATGAGTTCCTTCAAATCTGCCAAAGGGAAGGTCTTTGCCTTAAGATCAGCAAATGTGTCTTCGAAGCCAAAGAAATTGAATTCCTAGGAATGATCATAGGAAAAGGACGTTTGGAGACTTCGCCGACGAAGACCAACACCATTAGTACTTGGGAAGCCCCTGACAACCTAACCGGGCTTCGTCACTTCCTTGGATTCTGCAATTTCTACTGCAAGTTTATCCCACCCTTCTCAAGTATCGCTCGTCCCCTACATGACCTCACAAAGAAAGGGGCCCCCTATCAATGGACTAGTGAACACGACTCTGCATTCGAAAAGTTAAAATCTCTGTTATGCTCGGCTCCAGGTCCTATCAATTCTGGATTTCTCAAAGCCCTTTGCTTTGTTCACCAATGCTTCAAAACTCAGGACTGGTGCGGTACTCACACAGAAAGGGTCGGACGACGAGTGGCACCCTTGCTCCTACCTCTCGCAGTTGCTTGTAGGCGCAGAACAGCTGATATCAGGTTTATGACCTCGAAATGCTTGCTGTTATTCATGTGCTGAAGGTGTTCTGCCCTTACCTTTTATCCCCTGTTGAACCGACCATGGTCTTCACTGATCACAAAAACTTGGAGTACTACCAGTGAGCCCCAACAGCTCACACCCCACCAAGCTCACTGGGCTGCCACAGGTGCAGTCCTACCCCATTTCGTTTTTCCTGGCAGGCTGGTTGCCTCCAGGTTCCCACTGACACTCTCTCTTGCAAGAGCGAGACTGCAGAGCCCGCCCCAGTAGCCACTGTCCTTCCCCCAGACCTTTGGCTTTTCGCAGGGGGTGGGTCCCCATGTTCGCCTTGTTTCACCCTCTTTTTCTATTACAAAATTACAAAAACAACTCAAAATAAACTGTCTGTGCAGAATTGGATGTCTTCCTGACCCGATTATCACACTCGCAAACAAATGCCAAGCCTTATTCCTGCCCATCTGAGGAAAAGCCAAAGGGGAAAAGGCTGCCTGATGCTCGCCCTTCTGAGGAGTTAAACAAAGGAGCCAGAGGCATCTACACAATCTCGGCTGACCTGTATGAACGCATCAAGAACAACACATCAAAGGATTCGTCAGGTCCAGAGCCTAAGGATAACGTAACTATTGCTCAAGACAGAACAAAACGGTTTGGATCCACTGCAGGTTGTATATTCCCCCAGAACACCAGAGACATTGCATGCGAACCTACCATGACCATGAGTCCTCTGGCCACCCAGGACAAAAGGCTATGTTCGCTAAAATGAGAAAGGAGGTTTGGTGGGAAGGTATGGGAAAGGACATCAAAGCTTACATTGCAGGATGCCTGATCTGCCAAACTACAAAGGTCGTCACGCACCCTCTGACACCACCGATTGTCCCGCATGAAACCCCTAAAACCGCTTTCCCATTCCAACAAATAGCTATGGATTTTGTGACAGATCTCCCTGTGTCGGGAGAACAGAAATACAACACAATTCTCACGGTTGTCAATCAAGGCCTCACGAAGGCTGCACTTTTCATTCCATGTCATAAAACCATTGACTCCAGTTGGGCTTGCCCGACTGTTCCATCAATTTGTTTATTCCTGTTATGGAATCCCGGAGTCAGTAATCTCCGATCGAGGGCTGCAGTTTGTGTCTTTGTTTACCAAGGAGCTTTACAAAGCAATAGGGGTCAAAGCCAAACTCTTGTCTGGATACCATCTGCAGACTAATGGTGAAAGCGAACATGTCAACCAAGAGGTAGAAGGGTATCTTCGACTTTACTGCTCCGAGTTCCCCAACTTGTGGTCAGCAAAACTTCCCTCTGCCAAATTCGCTCATAACTCGCAGATCCACTCTGTCCATCAAATGACTCCCTTTTCCCTCCTCCTTGGATACGACCCTTCTCCCTATCCCGAGGTTTGGCTAACACCAGTACCCTTGGTCAATGAAAGACTAGAGTGGCTTGCCTCATGCTGAGATGTCGCTATCCTTGCTCATAAAAAAGCCCAAGAATTGATGTGATCGCATTCAAAAGGGACTTATGTTGTGCCAAAGGTTGGAGATAGCATTCTCCTGGATACTGGTCATCTGCGCATCAAAAACCAGTGTGATAAGATTGCACCCCGAAGGCTCGGACCTTTCAAGGTGACTCACATTGTGTCACCTGTAGCCTTCCAATTGGACCTCCCACCTACCTGGAAGGTTCATCCCGTTTTCCACGCGTCCCACATCTTTCCATTTACTGAAAATGATACATATGGAACTGTGCCCACAGCTCCTATACCTGAATTGGTGGATGATGAAATTGAGTGGGAGGTCGAGTCTGTGCTGAATCACAAGGTTGATGGTTGCAGAGGTAAGAGATGCTATCTGATCAAATGGAAGGGTTTCCCCATTCATCAAATACATGGGAACCCGAGGAACACATAAAAGATCACACGTCTGAAGCCCTCGACCAGTACAGGCTCGCTCGACACCTACGAAATTAAATGGATTCCCCTCACTCCACCAATACTGAAAACGACTATGCCGACAACAACAGGCTCGTACCCCCCGTCAATGTCTATGCCCCAACCTCGCCTCCAACATCCCCTGCCAGCTTTCATGTCTCCAGCTTCTCCTTGCCCGCATCCCAGCCCCATCCGCTGTGAGTCAAAGTGAGGTTCAGTGGTGAAAACCAACCAAAACCAACACAAAAGACAATGAAAGCAAGTGGTGGTGTGCCTATGCGGTACCTAGATGGTAGAACCTGTTCTTTGGGAGGGTTTTTGCAAGCTACAACACTCAAAGATGAGTGCTGAGGGTTGGGGGTGCTCCTGACGAAGAGGGAGCAAGAATGTGATAGAAAGCAATAGGGTAGACTGCTGTCAGCCTACAGAAGGATGGATGGTGACTTAATTCAATGTCCTAAGCTGTACTGAGCTCAGGGAGGGCTTGGAGCAAAGTATATGGATGATAGATGATGATAAGCAAAGTAGATGATAGCTAGACCCTTAATAAAGTCTCAACTATCGAAGCTGATGAATGATTTACTGAGAGATGATAAATTGCGAGCAAGAGGGGCTCTCTGATGTCTTTTTCTTTTTGCTACCTAAGTACAGTGACTTATATACAGTACAGGGGCGTTGCCTATGGAAAACAAGGTGCAAACACTTGGTAAGCAATTGGTAACTGATGAGTAAGGAATGTAAGCGATGGGTAATCGTCTTGGAAAGCATTGGTAAGCATTGGTAAGGATAAGTAAGCCAAAAAGCAAAGAATCAGTAAGCAAAGTCAAAAGATTGGTAAGTATTGGCAATAGGTGAGTCAAAGACAGTCAGAATGTCAAAGTATGAGTCAAGCAATGTCAGGAACCAAGAAAGCACACTGGAATCACATTAGGGGGAGGCTGTGCATGTCACGTCTTGAAGAGATCACTTCTAGGCCAAAGTGGGATGACAGAGAGGCAGTGCTGATCTGATGCCGATATAGTACATCCAAAAGCGGACAGGGTGAGTCAGATGTCAACAGGGGTCAAGCTTTGGGGGTCTGTGGGGTGACAGGAGCATAGGGGATCACAACTTTCCCCCCCAAACCATCCTCTCAGTGAAGCAAATAAAAACTTCATGAACAAGGCTCTGTTGGAAGAGAGGATGGAGGGGGAGCATCTTCTGCTGTATCTTGCAACAAGGAGGCAAGATGTGCATCATACTCATCATGGATGCGATCAGGGAGAGTGGAGAACAGTAGATTATACTGTAGCTGTCGCAATTTTGGAAGAATGACAGACGAGACTGGTATGAAGACATTGCAGGGGGCAGGGAGGAAGGATCCATATGCTTCTTGGACTGGAGAGACTGAAATGACCACATAAGACCTTTCCAAGCAAATGACAGACCTGAGGCGACCAAAGAACGTCCTCCTGGAGGTCATACTGACAAAAAGAACATGCTGTCCAAGCTGGATGGGCTGAGAGGGGGCAGATGAGGGTGGGATGTACCAGGATGCTTCAGGACAGAAGCTGGTAGGAACTCCTGGTAGATATATGTAGCCATGGTCCCTAGCAAAGGGAACAAGCGAAATGACTGATGTGGAGGCAGCCATATCAGAAGAATTAGCAAAATGAGCATCTTTTGGAGGGAGTGCTGTAGAAACATGTGGAGTGCGCAAATCCTTTCCAATCTTGGAAGGTAGGATCGTGTGGCTGAGCACTACAAGCGAGTGTGGGAATGGTTTTGGTGTCTGCAGAATTGGTGGAGATACGTCGAAAACCAGAATGCCGTACACGGGCGCTTAAGAACTTTATTGGCGCTTAACCTGCCTCCTCCTTTTTCTTTGGCACCAACAACTTGTTCTTGTGCGAGGGATGACTGCCGACATTGCTGGCTGTCCTTCTTCGTATGAGGGCTATGGTCTTCACCTCCATTCATCAGCTACATCCATGTCCACCTCACCAAACACCTTTGGTGTGTGACAGCGCTTGACGTCTTTGATGACGGGGACAACATTAACAGGTGCTCACCAGAACAGGTTGAGTATTTTGGGATGTTGTCTAAAATCTACAGAGCGTCAGATGTAATCAACAGGCTTGTGTCCAAGATACGTACTCAGAAGCTAAGCAGTACCACCCCACTTTCCGAAGTAATCATGATCGACATGCTGGAGAAGGCTTCTTCGGATCTTACCAAAGCCATTACAGGTGGGGCTTACCACCACTTACATCAGCAACAAATAGGAGAGTTCTTGGCACCACTGGGTGCCCAGATCTTAGATCGTATCGTTCCGAAGCAAGAGGAACCATTGGCTTCAGAAATTAAACTAAAGGACATTACGGATCAGGAGAAGGAAAAGGAATGGCATGCTGTGGAACTAGGGTTTGTGGACTCGGGAGAGTTGTTTAAAGAGGTTGGTGCCTGTCTCGGTACTGGGACTCACAACTCTGCTTGGGAGGTGTTGTTACAGGATGCTTCATGGGCTGGCATCCATAAAAACTACTTCAATGCTGTTCACACCGCCGACCCTCTCCCTTCGACTCCCTTCGTCCCCATCCCTGCTGATCAACTTTGGTTCCACCTCAGAGGCCAGTCCCCTGTCCTGCCTGACCATGTCCTTTACCAGCACGCCTGCTACCAGTGTCATTACCTGGGACATTGGTCATGCCGGAACGGACGTGGCTCCTGCTATACTCCGGCCCTCGAGGAACCGCTGTCTCCATCACCTTCATCGCCCGTTGCATCTCGGACATGTTCCCGCGTCTATACTACTCACCGACCCCTATCCGTCCGCCCTGCCAACATGTCTTTGGGGCAGTCCTCAAGGGTCTGAGGACCTTAGAGGGGGGGTGATGTTACGCTCCTGTCAAGGGCCTCTCCTTTTTTGGCTCTTAGCGGTCACGTGCGTCACGTGCCTCATCACATCACTCATAGTCGTCGCCATCCTAGGGGCTTGGATGCTCCAGGGAATGTACGGATCTCCTGTGGTCCAGGTATTTCCAACACTGGAAGAAACTGCATTGCCACTGTGATCCGGTGTCCTGTCGCCCCTGCTGATGGACGACTTGTTATGGACTTATGACTTCCCTTTGACTCATTATTGTTGCTGATATGTTGTACTATAGATCCAGTGTCAGGCTCCTAGCTGTGCATTGATTGCACAGCCAGTATAGCCTTCGCTTCCTTGACTACCCCCATCTTTGACACCATATGATTCCTTTCTATTTCATTGATGAACTCGTTGATTACTGCGGATATGCATTGCAATGCATCTGTCGCGACTGTTACAGTACTCGTACTTAGGGCTATATAAACCTATGTACTTCGTCCTGTATCTGCAGTTTTTCGATAGCTTGCAACTGAGCTTCATCCCTTCACTTTATCCTTGTTCTCTCTCTGTGCAAACAAACTTAGGGACTCACCAGCAGACAGAACCTCTGTCGGATTATCGTGATAACTCAGCCATAGGGGTTACGACAAGTTTGGCCCATAGTCTCCCACCTTGCGCACTTCGTGCCTATTCTATTTGAAGAAGTCACTGCGCTCGGGCATAACAATGGATAGGCCCTTCAGTAATATCTTTTATATTGCCATAAAACAAGGATGGGTCCATCTAGTAAGATCCACCCCTGTCACAACATAAGATGGGCCCAACACCAATAGCACATATAGCATCATAACATGTTGATTGGATCACAGCAAAATATTGAGGCAAGTGTCCCTGACATGCTGTAATTTTCCAACAAGCTGCAAGTGGCTCACCCACTATACAACTCCGACCTCATCCACCCCAAGCATGAATACTACACAAGACACGTCTAAAACCCCTCATGGATGGTGAATGGAACTAACAGACTGCATTGCATCATACATGAAAGCCAGATTTCAAGAGGAGGTATTCAGCAGACCTCATGCCCTTCCAGATATATCAATTCCATTTCTGGTGTTATGTGAAGTGGATCACATATCATCAGTAATCTCACAGGCCTATCATCGCCCAAGTAAGTCCATCATAATGGTGCAATGGAAGTTTTCATCTTTCTGCAGTCAACATTGGGAAAAATCAGGGTGGAAAAACCTGCAATGCAGAAGCTGCTGAGAGATACATGGAAGTGACTGAGCCATCCATTCTGGTGACCAACTCAAACACCATCTGCATTTGGTATTTGCCAGACACTCTCAGCCCAAAAAGAAGGGTAAGGGAATGCAGAATCTCATATTCTACTGACTTAATGCAATGGCAGGCCAATGTATGGAACCACCTTCATCTTCTGAGGGAACCACTGTGGGAGAGCATAAAGGCTTCCCCACAGGCATGGCAGATGGACAAGTCATATTTCTGCAATAATGCTGAGTTGAAAGGTGCCATCAACCTGTCACCCACATGGTTTCAATAGGGTCATGGGGTGGGTGATCATTTCTTTCCTTGTGAATAAAGTGTTAATTTCCTGATGTGGGGGACCTTGGTGTTTGCAAAACAGCTTGGACCAACCAAGCCACATTGCACACAGGGGCCTTTGAGCTTGATCCTTCATTCCCCGATTTGTTACCACCATCATTACCTCCCTGAGTCCAGTGAACGTTGCAAGGAAAACATTCCATCCTTTTTATATATCCCCACTGTCGAATATAGAATGGAGGCTAATATGCATGCACGAGTACTGTTCTCTGACACTCGCCTGTCGATAGTCAACACCTTACGCTGACGTTGGGTACGTTAGTCGAGCGGCGTGGACCCACAGTTGAAGACCGCGTATCCTGTGCTGGGCGCGCATTGACTCAGCTAAAGCAGGTTCGCGTAGAAACGGGTGGTAGACTTGTCACCCGCTCATATGCTCACATGCCAGCGTAAATGATACGCACAACGTCGGTGCGCATATATATTATCCCCGCCAATATCAGTTCTGACGTTGCCCAGTTTGGAAAATTTATTGTTCAGGTCCTCAGCGAGATGGTCAAAATCCGTCAATTCCAAGGAGCATTCGGATCCTCCTTGGCCTCTCAGCCCAGTACACAAGTTCCTGCTCGATTGGAAGTACGACATACATATCAAGGAGCAGTGGTTACTTCCTGGTCTATTTTGAGTTGGCCCGATTCGCCCCGATCCGATCAGTACAGAGGAAGCATGTCGCCTTGGTCTGGACAATCTAGTGAAGTTGGTTGCAGTGCGAGAGCAGGCGGCGGGCCGAGAGACTGAGGACCGTATGTGTTCCCAAAGAAACTTTACCCTCACACGCCGCGCTCAGAGATCCCTGCCAGGGCTTGAGGCTGAAGGAACGCTGAATTAAGTTCTGCGCCCCAATCGTGAAGGGGGGGTCTCCGAACGTTGTTAGACAAGTTCCACGATGTGCATATAGCATGATCTATCCCCCGTGATCTAGAAGGCACTACTACTGGACTGTAACTGGGAAGAATTGGCTTTTGATTTTACGGTTCAGCATTCAATACCCCTTCACCTCTTAACGGAAGAAGAGGCGGCATCATCAGCCGGGAACACACACTATCCGCCACCATCCCCAGAGTCGGCTTTACCGTAAATCTTCCCTGGAACAGCTTTCACGGGTCGCCACGACACTCAAGCTATTCCAGCCCCAGGTTCGATCCAGTCGAGTGAAATTTGACAGTACTTCACAGATATGATCCGAGGAGAACATATATTCGCCAGCCAACGAACGTGTGTACCCACGCATACGCATCATTACACCTTCCCCTTCCAAGCTTTCCACAACCACAACGTCGCGACAAACGCGAGCGCCGCAGCAACCCCACTCACCTCAAACGTTGCGCGCCAACACCGTACTCCCATGCACACGCCCCCGCCGACCGGGGTATGTTCCACAGCGACGAACGCATACAGGTAGGAGAAGACAGGTGTACCGAGGAAAGGAGCATAAATGAGGATACCGTAGTTGCGTCCGAGATTGTGGATACCCCATATGGAAGAGACCAGAGAGGGTCTGTGAAAAGCGAGGTGGTGTTAAGTAGAAGCCCCTGGAGGGAAGGGAAGTGATGGACGCACAGAATGGTGAAGACGCAGCCATATGCGATGCCTGCTCCGACACTGTAAGGTATTAGGTTTGTGCGCAAGACTAGTATACATAGAAGGCAGAAGGTCGATATCTTACCTCAGTGTCCACAAGGCAGCCTGGGAACGGATACCGACGACCGTCCACAAGCACGTACATACGAGGAGAGACGACGAGAAGGCAAGGAATACGAGACGGCTGACGAGATGCTTCCTGTATGCACCTCGAGAGTTGGGTTGCGGATGCGATGGGACAGGAGATACGAAGTCTGCAAGAGGACCCACGACAAAGCGAGAAACCGTATTCGCGATGGATATAGTTCTGACTTGCGTAGAGGTAGCAATATCGTCGGAGGGTATACCATCGAAAGCTGTTGTTGGCAAGTATCGTGAAGGCAAGGAGAGTACGATTGTGCCGACGTTGGAAATGACCATCTCGCACTGCATGAAGAAGGGAAGTGAGGTGGAGAATGATGATGCATGTCGAATGTGTGGACGTACCGAACCAAGGATGACAAATACTATGAAGGCGAGTACCCAAAAGCTGATATCCTTGAGCATATCAAGGGCCGATTGTGATCGGAGGTCTTCACCCGTAGCAGATGTCACATCGAATGATGCGGCGGAGCTCGTCTAGGGTAGCAACGGAGTGCACTCGTCTGCCAATTCGGCTGGATCCTCGGTATCGGTATCGAACGGTTTTGATAGACATTCTTCCACTGGAGGTTGAACATGCATCGTAAACACGCCGACTAGGTGGACAGATCCGGAAAAAAATGCGAGAAATCGCAAGAACTGAGTGACGTTGAGGCCGGTATCAAAATGAGAAATAACGGGTGGCGAGGATAGACAGAAACGTGGGCGATAGTCCAAAAAGAGCGGCACTCGTCCCAGTGGCCAATCCGATATAGTGCGGGAAATTCTTGGAGGCAGTAACCACGGCCGATAAGAATCTTTGTCGGTCATCAGCACCATCCTGTCATGACAGGAAAAGAAACGACACCTACGAGTATACGGTACCTGCGGGGCAGATGAGGAAATAGAAGGCGAGCCTGCGGTACGATGAATCACTGGACGTGACGCTATCAACTGGCGTCAAGGCTATCTCTCGAGCGAAGAGCCCGAAACCAGCCGAGAACAGGACAACAGAGGCGAGAGAACATGTCCAAGGGCCATAATAATCGATAGCTTGCAGCGAATGCCGCGAACAGGTACTGACCTGCCATTCCGCCGTGTGCGCAAAACTGAGCAAGATGGAAGGGGAGTGACAATAAATGAATATCAATTATGCGAGGGCTACCGTGGCCAGCTGTCGTTGTGTCAGTTTGAGTTGGGTGACGAGTGTGGGGACTATGAGCGGGAAGCAGATTATCCCTTATACGACCAGTGAAGTAATTGTGCCTCGTCGATACGTATCCATGCTACTGTCAATATGATCCCACCAGGCTTCAGTCGCACTAACCATCCTTGCCAACCGCCGATCGGCGTTGCACAAGTGTTCACAAGGGTGTTGCGTAAAGAGCCGTTCGTCAAAGTTTCTTAGCAGTTGAATGTTTTGCCGACCACGGCTACGGGAGAGAACAACGTAGGCATTAACGGGGTAATTTTGCCTGCGGGCGGTGAACTGATGTCAACAATGCAGGGGTGATAGGCAGTTGTATCCGTGTCGCCGTACACTTGCTGCCAGAAGTCATCGTGATGGTGAACGTTCTTGAAAGAGGCGTGATAAGGGACCACGAAAAATAACCGCCAGGCTGACCTATGTGCTCATATCTTCCTTCCGCCAGAACCGTTAGCTTCCTTACCCGCACTTGCAATCTTCGCCGCCGCCTCGACATGGTTTCGGAAAAAATGCGACGACATCATACAGATCAGCATAGGTGACCTGGATGGGAATGTAATGCACCCATTCAGCAATGCGGGATGTCTACCTGTCAGTTGGTTGTTGATCAATTGTTGTGAAAATCCCGTGGTTCGTTGCTCTACTACACGCACCATTCTGGATACACGGACGCCTTGAGTATCAGTGCGTTGCTGGTGACAAGTCTCTTGAAACGACCAGACCAGCCATTTCCATCAACCTGTATGATTTCAAAGTTAATGCGACATCGGATGGAGTATGTAGACTACTGGGCCTCACATCCAGTATGAACTTGTACCTCCCTTCCTCTTTTCTTCCTTGCACCCTCCGGAATTCAAACATCTCTTCCATCAACTTGCACGTCCCAGCATCTTCTTCGCACGCAAGCGGTTTCCCTGAAAATGCCTACATCCATCCATGCCGGATTGACTCTTGCCATCCGCAATTGTAAAGGTTCACCGACAGTACTCGACGCGTCTAATGGAACACACAGGACGCTGGTGCTCCCTTCGATCGTACTCGTCAACTTCACCAATCACTGCCGGTGGGCGTGCATCCAAAGTGTTTCAGGGCGAAGCATACATACCCGTCGGACTTCCCCTCCAATCAAGTCGCTCATCAACTTTTTCAGACCATGCCACGTCACCGAGAGCTTCGGAGTCGTTACCGGAAGTCCATCCACAGGGAATTGGAGGACGATTGTCATGATGAAGGAGTGCACCCCAGTGCGAGAATAGAGGGACGAGTGTATGGTAGTGGCAGCGGCCCTTGGCGATGCGAAAGGAACTGTCCATGAGAGATCAGGATCTCGGGATGATAACAAGGATCCATGGCAGTACGATGCGACACAATAAATGACTTGAGTAGTGTCATGCTAGATAGCATAGGGTTGGAACCATCGAGGGAGGGAAGCACCGGAGGATTGAGCCGCGCTAGAGAATTCGGAGGACATGCCTGTATCCAACCGCCCTCGGTGATAGGCGGCAAGCGACTTTGTCGGATGGCTGAAAAGCGTCGTCGTCATCGAGCGCAGGTCATTCCAGTACTCCTCCATGACAAAAAGAAATCGACTTACTGGTCCCTTGTCTAGCAGCACTCAGAGCCATATCTCTAATTCTCCAATCTGTATGCATGCGTGGGTCATCACGCGGAGACGATTGAATTCGCATAGGCGGAAGGTCTGCACCGAAGTCCTTCGTTAAATCAATGATCGCTTCGATACGATCACGCAAGACACGGTTGCTTTCCGGAACAGTCGCATCAACGCCGGCCCGGGACAGGGAGGCCACAGTGCATTGGTTCGTCGCAGAGAACCACAGGACGGACCTGCCGGCGTGTACGTAAATAGCTTCAATCATTGCCTCAGACCCATCCCGAGAGACAGTCAGTGTCAGAAATGGTTGTTTCGAGTGACTGGTAACCTTGGACGACAAAGTTACCCTATAGTTGAAGCCAGTTTCTCAAAAATATTCAATATGCACTTGTTGACGTCGTAGTTGTGTGCCCCTACCAAGTACTACAACGTTAATCTCTTCGTCTTTCACTGACGGAATCTGATTACGGCTCGATACATTGTACATCGAATTCAAAGTCACGAACTACAGTGACGTGGCGTCAAGAACGACGTAAAGTATTCATTTACGTCCCGCAAGGCAGTGGCTGGCGCTACCATTCCAACATACCCGTCCGGCCTCACGATCACGAAGGTAATTGAATTGGAACTGATTCGAAACCTCTCGTAGGCACCACCACCCTTCCTCCCTGTAGCATCGGTATCATCGAGCAAGACTCTGAAGAGGTCGACGTGTAAGTCTCACGCCCTAGTAAAATTATCATTATCATCGAACTCACTTGGACCAATGAGGCCGAAAAACCAGAGGCACGCTCAGGTAATTAAACTTCTCCTTCTTACCCGCCACGATAGTTATGAGATCAAACATGGGCGAAGAAGTCTGTCCGTCCACAGAATATCTCCGCAAGAACCCCGTGGGCGAACTCAGCTCTTCGGCAAGCGCATTGATTTCCGCAAGTCTAGATTCCTCCTTCATGGACCCGAGAAAAACAATAATCTTAAACCTGGCGTCAGCAGGTAACAAGTCGTGAATTTCCACCGGTCGCGCGTCGGCTGCGCGGACGAAGACTTGAGGGAGCATGCGCTGCCCAACGATGAGATTCTCCGCACAAGACTGATGCTTGGCATTAACGATCACAGAAGGACCGTAGCGTAAGCCAATGCCACTCATAAAACTACCAGCAGTCTCAAATGCCCTGTGAGCAAGGTACGTGGGAACATCGTCGGCTCAGGCGGTGCTCTACAGGGGAACGATTGTTTACGCACTTGAAAAACTCTTCATGGGATACGCCGTCTTGGTTATCTGACGTCCTCGGCTTACCTGAGAACAATGTTGCATATCGTTTATCGAAGTCGATCAAGTCTTTGGCGTACTGTCTCCTCTCTGACTCGTACTGCAAAGTCATGGTTAGCTGGGGGCCTGGGTATGTCGAATAACTGATATGCCTACAGTCCTTAGAATTGATGGATCTGCCCACCATTTGACAACCTGAGCAATTTTCCACGCTGCAAAATGAAGATCAGAGGGTTAGCTGTTTTCACAAAGGTAATACGTATGCGCACCAAGGTTGTGCGTATCGTTCATACTCGCATTCATCCCTTGGCCTATAAATGTGTGAGTAACTGACAAGTATGCCTCACATACTACTACACGGACCTGCTTTAGGTGAATGTGTGTGACATGCATCTCCGGCAATGAACACACGATCTTCAACTGAAAACCTAGATGCTACACGCTGTCCAACTACCCCAGCGGTTGTAAGGTACTGGCTATTGATAGCAGGTGTCAGAACGCACTCATGTATATCGTCCACCATTCTATATCTGCCAGTGGGGATATATAAAAGGGATGTAGTGATTTTCTTGCAACCTTCACAAGACTCGAGAGGTCAGCGTAGATTCGGGGAAGGCTCCATCCTTACCTCGAGGATTTTCTCCGGGTTCCACTTCGTTTTACTAACTCTTCCGGTTTCCGGATCTACGACGTCCTTCTCCGACAGCTGAACGTACAGCCGCACCTTGTCATGTTCACGTGGAATGATCATAAGTGAACCGTTCTTGGAATGTATTGCCGCTCTGTTCCGTATGTCGGGGAAATTGGTGTCCGGAACCATGTCAACGACGCCCCAAACATAATCTACGCAATAATCTTTAGACCATTCGGTAGGAAACGCGCATAGGAGCAGCCAATTACTTGTCTGATCCCCGTCCATGGTAATTCCGAGCGCCTTTCGGACCCACGAATGCGCCCCTTAAATTCGAAGGATGCAATAGTCTCTGAAATCATGTACGGCACAGTACTTGTGGAAGTTGCATACCATCCGCACCGACAACGTATTTAGCGTGGACAACTTCCAACTTTTCTGTATCGATAGTTGCATCCAAGCGTAAGAGTGTCACCTGTAGTTCTATGAGTTTGGAGCGCATACACCGTCAATTTGAGCTCGAATTCACCTTAACAGGATACGAGGACAAGCTACGGAGATGTTCCTGATCCCGAGAAAGCTCGATGGTCAACGGTTTGACGGGCCGATCTACTCTTAAGTTGTGGTGTGCCATTGAGTCGATGAATGCATCTTCTGTCGCACTTTGGTATAGTGCAAGCTGTGTAACGCCGTGAGAATTTACTGGGCGCATCAATATTCCATACGCATGTGGTAGCACACCTTGAATGGGAAACGCGCAGTCCGTTCAGATATGTCAGGAGCACGAGTGGTGAGCTGAGAGGATATATGAGCTCCCGTCCACCCGTAGCAAAGATAGGCGTCCATTACCTCGATCCCGCCAGTCTGACTCGGGTTGTAGAAAGCCTAATTGAGAGGGTCGGGATGGATGACGCTCAGAGTTGAGGGCTGCACGACGTACACACATGTGTAATTGACTTCCCTCGCGTAGCAGTCGTTCGGCAAGGCCGTAGCTCTAGAAGACCTTTGTGGATCTCGATAAGTAGAAAGGCAGAGCGTGAGCTCACTTGTAGAACCTCGATCGTCCTCGGTTGTAGCCCATCTGCATGGCCGACAGATATCTTCGACGGTCTGGGAAGTAGTGAGCAAATGCACATGATGTTTCCAGCCATAGCAGAGCGTAGATACACCTTTGGTCAATGATCCTGACGTTGACGCCACCTGCAACAGGCGATGGCGTTGCCGCACATGAGACCAGCAGGACCAGCCCCAACAATAAGGACATCGACGAAGCTCTCGCGTATCTGAAGCGGCATGGTGATAGCACGACGAAAGAAGACGCGATTCCCTACAGGTACGACCAGGTTGTCCCTCATGTATAGAGACCCGGTAGTCTTGTTACTTGCCGATTCGGTGGACCAAAATACATGATGACTGCGCAGTCACTGGGTTTTGATGCATACTGAGGTAGTGTCTAGGCAGACCTTGCTGTAAGGAGGAAAGCTCAATGCATGTTGCGTACCACCCAAGCCAACCAGCCTTTCAATATGAAGGGATCGAGTCAGGTTCTGTGCTTGTTCGTTCTGGCTGGGAGACATGGATGACATGTATTCGTGGTACGTAGAGAAGGCAGGGCAGAGCTGCCAGTGTTTGGCTTCGAACAGTTGGAGAGGCAGGAGTTGGCACTGGTGGACATCAAGCTGAATGTTGAAGCTAAGATACACAACTTTCGCACTGCTGTACTTTCTTTCTGCTGGGTGACAACGTACCTCTTAGTCTGGATAACAGGTATCCAGACTATTCGGCTTGCCCGATCGGTTTTAGGAAGCGCGATTGTCCGGCTTTCCATGAAAGCTCTCAATGCATTGCACTCTCAGATGTCTAAGACTCTAAGGTACGCCAGCACTACTTGTTGAACAGGGTCGGTGCTCGGGAAATATCCACTTCGTCATGCTGTGTTACCCGCAGCTACCCCCACAAGATGAATTTCATAAGAGGGGACAGGGGCTAAGTTGGTCCAGTCGTCTTAGGGGATCTGTATCCTCCCGCCAACTGTTGTCTAGTGAACGCTCGGCGCACCCATGGTCAAGCGAACGAGAAGTCGAATTGTTAGATTCACAGGGACCGTTGCTCTCTGCTGCGCCTGTCATTGTTCTACTCACCTTCCCCACCTTTCTCGGACAGCCAAATGCTTACGTTCAGGTCTTCTCTATCGTCGATTTCTCTCCGCTGAAAGACCACGATGCACTCTCAGTTCCTCGCAATACCAGACCATTCTTTTCTCTCGAGAAACACACGTACACGAGCGACGGCCTCCTAATCGTAAACCCGAACGGTCCTCACCCGATGTTTGAACTCATGCGAGATGCAAAGGCGTCGTGGAATGCTAAGCTTTCACGTGCAAGTAAGACCCTGGAGGAGGCTATTACGGAGTATAGACGACGCTACAAGCGTGCACCTCCGCTGGGATTCGATAAATGGTGAGAGTGTATATGTGGTCGTTGATATTGGGTAATAGTCATTCGTCTTCGGTGCAGGTGGGAGTATGTCGTCAAATACGATGTCCAACTTCCGGACGAGTATGACGAAATTTATCACGATCTCGAGCCGTATTGGGGCCTTGACCCAGCGGACCTTGCCGAATCAGTAGAAGAACTCGCCACCTGGGACGACATCTTCACCGTCGAGAAAACCTCTTCGAATTCTGGCCTCGAGATTGTCAGCGCGACTGTTCCGGAAAGCAACCGTGTCTTGCGTGATCGTATCGAAGCGATCATTGATTTAACGAAGGACTTTGGTGCAGACCTTCCGCCTATGCGCATTCAGTTGTCTCCGCGTGATGACCCACGCATGCACACAGATTGGAGAATTAGAGATATGGCTCTGAGTGCTGCTAGACAAGGGACCAGTAAGTCGATTCCTGTTTGTCATAGAGGCGTACTGGAATGACCTGAGCTCGATGACGACGATGACGACGACGACGACGCTTTCCAGCCATCCGACAAAGTCGCCTGCCACCTATAACCGAGGGCGGTTGGATACAGGCATGTCCTCCGAATTCTCCAGCGCGGCTCAACCCTCCGGTGCTTCCCCCCCTCGATGGTTCCAACCCTACGCTATCTAACATGACAGCACCCAAGTCATTTATTGTGTCGCATCGTACTGCCATGGATCCTTGTTATCATCCCGAGATCCTGATATCTCATGGACAGTTCCTTTCGCATCGCCAAGGACCGCTGCCACACCATACGCTCGTCCCTCTATTCTCGCACTGCGGTACACTTCTTCATCATGACTTTCGTCCTCCAATTCCCTATGGATGGACTTCCGGTAACGACTCCGAAGCTCTCGGTGACGTGTCATGGTCTGAAAAAGTTGATGAACGACTTGATTGGAGAGGAAGTCCGACGGGTATGTATGCTTCACCTGAAACACTTTGGATGCACGCCCACCGGCAGCGATTGGTGAAGTTGACGAGTGCGATCGAAGGGAACACCAGCGTCCTGTGTGTTCCTTTAGACGCGTCGAGTGCTGTCGGTGAACCATTACAATTGCGGATGGCAAGAGTCAATCCGGCATGGATGGATGTGGCATTTTCAGGGAAACCGCTTGCGTGCGAAGAAAATGCTGGGACGTGCAAGTTGATGGAAGAGATGTTTGAATTCCGGAGGGTGCAAGGAAGAAAAGAGGAAGGGAGGTACAAGTTCATACTAGATGTGAGTCCCAATCGTCTACGTACTCCATCCGATGTCGCACTAACCTTGCAATCATGCAGGTTGATGGAAATGGCTGGTCTGGTCGTTTCAAGAGACTTGTCACCAGCAACGCACTGATACTCAAGGCGTCCGTGTATCCAGAATGGTACGTGTGGTAGAGCAACGACCACGGGATTTTCACAACAACTGATCAACAACCAACTGGCAGGTACACATCCCGCATTGCTGAATGGGTGCATTACGTTCCCATCCAGGTCACCTATGCTGATCTGTATGATGTCGTCGCATTTTTCCGAAACCATGACGAGGCGGCGGCAAAGATTGCAATTGCGGGTAAGGAGTGGAGCCAACGGTTCTGGCGGAAGGAAGATATGAGCGCGTATCTATATAGGTCAGCCTGGCGTTTCTTTTCCGTGGTCTCTTTCACGTTGTGACTGCGATTTCTTCACAGATTGCTTTTGGAATATGCGCGCGTGATGAGCGTTGATCGCGAGTCAATGTCGTATAGCGGATGAACACTGATTGGACTTCTGGTCAACCCGGGATTCATGGTGGACCTAATTTTATTGCGCTTAAGTTACATGTAGTGTCGTATCAACTTTGAATCTTGTGTATAGGTGCTCATGAGTTCAGGTTATGAACTTTTCATCCTTACCAGGAACAAGAATGGAAGGTTCTGTGTTGGAGTGACGGAATTTCGTGCAGGTAGAAAAGAAGCCGTACAACTCAGTGCAGAACCGAAGTTCTGTCAGGGATCATAGATGGTGCGAGAAATTCGTGATGTCGACGATTGTTCCAGCTCCCTGACGTATTCCAGCCAGGACCCAACGCATATATTGTCCCCTTCATGCCCAAAGCGCCTAGCCTCGTGTAAGTGGATTGTTCGGCCATATCCAATGTCAGAGCCAGGGGGGAGGGGGCCGGGACGTTGGGTATGTATGTGGGGACTTACTCTTCCCCTTATTCGAATGTGGGAGGTCGGTCGGCTGCCAGCAATATTAGTAACCCGGCTAAGGGGCTTGCACCACGTGCTCAGGGCGTTTGGGCTCAAAACGTTGTCGTCGTTCAGTGGCTGAGCATGGACGACGATGAGCCCGACGTGTCGCTGTGGAGAAAGCCGTCCTGTGTACCCTTTGAACCAGCCACCGCCCCTCTCCGGAGGAGGCAGTTAGGTTCATTTGCCTGGACTTGAATTTCAGGCCTTCAGGACCGTCAGGACATCGAAAAAGTGCATACTATAGGCATATATGTGTGTATCAGAACGGGCTTGATATGGACACGGACCAGGGAAAACTTGTTGACCTCCGCCTCATGACCTGTAGCGCCTTGTGAATCGAGTGAGCAACATACGTTGTGTTCCGGTCACCCAACCTGAAACTGACGACATTCTCCCCGATGTCTGGGCTGTACAAGTCATATGCACTGTGATCTGTCGAGGCTACAAATATGCTGCTCTCTTGTGAGAGATAGGCACATTTTGCGACTCACTCACCCCATCCGGAACTGATGCCATTATCCGCCCAATGCTCATGTCCAAGCTCGCCTTACGGGTCCGATCAGGTGGTCCATGGCCAAAGGGGTTCGCCCTTCGTCGTTTTTGTTTGCTCGACTCTCATCTTGTTAGAACCGCGTCTGCACTTCTTCCAGCGCGAGTGCTTGTCTTCGCTTGTGTTAGATTCCGAGTCGGGACCACTTCCTTCAGAATCTACTGGTGGATTCCAGGGGCTAGCACGGATCTGGGATATCGTCAGTGAAAGAAATCAACATGGACGGTGAGCCGAGATGAGGTGCAAACCTTGTCAATCTCCCAGTCGAGCTCCGAAACCTGCAAGAGCATCTCTACATGTTCGACTCCTAACCCTGTCTCCCTTACTCAAGAAATGTTGTATTCGACCTATCATGTTTGGTTCCTGTGAAACGCGAATGACTGGTTGGGAAAGACGCGAAACCCTTTTGCCTAGGGACATAAGCAACAAGAAAAAAATAGGCGATCGCAGAGGTAATGAAAGCATGCAGAAGATGAAAGTTTGGTAAACTTCCGTGTCACGGTGTACCAAGGCTAGTCACCAGCAACGCTTTCATACCCAAGGCGCTAGCGTCGTGTATCCAGAGCGGTGCGTGTGGTAGAGGAACGAACCACAGGTTTGCACACCAACTGATCAACAACCAATTGGCAGGCACATATCCCCATTGCGGAACTGGTACAATACTATGTTCCCAACCAGGTCGAACGCACGCTGATCTGTGATGTCATCGTGTTTTTCCGTAACCATGGCGAGGCAGTGGCGAGGCTTGCGGGGAAGTGTGGTGTGGAGCTAGTGGTTCTACAGAATGGAAGACATGGGCGCGTATTTGTATAGGTGAGCCCCGTGGTCATTTCTTTGGTTGTTGTTTATGTTGTGGTCATGGTCTCCTTCTGGAATATGCACGAGTGATAAGCATCGTTGATCCTATCACGGATGAATATTGATTGAATTGCTGGTCAGCTGGGATTCATGATGGGGCCTACATAATCACCATTTCCCTCATGTAAGTGATATATCGATCTTGCGTGCATACATAGGTGTGGGCTCAGGCCATGCGCATTCCATCGACTCAACGGGGAAGAGGATAGAAGGTTCTGCGTTGATAGAAATTCGTGCCCGTGGAAAAGAAGTTGTATGTGCCACCCCTTCCGAAGATGCACACCTATAGTAAGTCTTACTCACCATACGTAACGTTGAATTATCCACACAGTGACACCAGGACAATTTACAAGCACCACAGACTTCCCTGCAACACGACTCAGGCAAACATGTCCGCACGAGCTGCACGTCCATATCACTAACTAGTAGATGGACGTGTCGAGGCTTGATAGCGCAATGCGGGCAGGACCCCAAATATGGTTACCTTTTCACAGAATCACTGGTCTCGTGGTTCGATATGATCTTCGCTGGGTCCCTTATGGCAGTTGGAGCAGGTAGTGGCCCTTGATGGGTTTTGAGGGCGTAGCTGTTATCAACCCCCCTCACACTCCCCCACTTGAAGACGGTACTCCTCGAACCTTCGAAAGCTCGACCTACTTGCATTAGTACAGACCTCAAGCTATTCAAGCTGATAAGAAATGGCTATAACGCTGGACCTGGACAAGTTCTCTGTCCATAAACTCCAAACTGAAGAAGGGATGGAGGTCGCATTCAGGAATTTGAACGACGCGTTGGCTAGAAGTCACATTGACGGTGTGGTTTGCGACCTCCTGTCGAAACCGGGCCTCTTCGTGTACATATTTTCTGGTAAGTTGTCTCCGTGTAGTACATCGAGTGAAATTTAACAAGCGTTCATCCTGTAGTCCTCCCAACTGCCGCATCTCTGCGCATAAAGATCATCGACGCCTTCCCCTTGGATCCGCAAATAATCCGACAATCCTTTTGTTCCATCGCTTCTCTCAACATTATCAACGTTTTTCTTCACTCTACCCTCTGACGCGTTCCATGGCGACGAATCTCGCACCATCGCAAGATACGAACGTTACGTCATGGACATTTGGCCCGCAGTGGCCATCCTGTCGTCCATGACTCTCGGCGCCACGAACGCCAGCCTCAAGGAGAGGAAAAAAGTTGTTTCTTCTCACGATGCTACCATTCTTCGCAAATTGAACATCCAGTTGTCTTCTGATTCCTTCGTTGCCGCACAAGCCTTGGAAGGTGTAATGGCTATCCTGTTGCAAATATTGACGTGAGTCGGTAGGCTTATTCCCTCACCCGCGATGCTCACACTTAGGGCAGTTTTATCTTGGTTTATTATCTGACCCACGGTTTTCGACGTCATGTCAGGATGCGTACTTCAGTGCTAGGGGTGAGCGAGACCAAGAAGAAGAGGAAGTAGCGGACGAGCTGCACTTGGCATATACACGACCTCCTCATCTTGAAGCGATGCTCACTGCGTCTAACATAGACCGGTTCGGCGAGTGGACGGATTTTAATGGCTAGTAGTGCAACAAAGGACCTTTTTCAATTGAGACAGCGTAATGCAAAAATAGCCGAATGCGTGCTCAAGAAAATTAGGCAGGTTTCTCTGTGCTCTTCAGAGAACGCTATGCCACAATTTCGCATCTGCAGGCAACTTTCGCGAGGTCAATTCTCGGGAAACAACTACAAAGCGCTACATGGACCGTCTCACGGAATCCCTATTTATCAAGCCGAGGTTCTAAGCAATCTCAGATTAGTCGTATGTCATTTTCATGTGAGAAATCCTAGAAAAGCTAATGCCGATAGTCCGAAGTATCAAATTGACTGCGCGCTCAACGATGACGGTCAGGTAGGCGATGTCGATTTCTCTACATGAGATTCCCATCTTACTTGGCTTCAGGAGGAACGCCAGGGTAAGGCATCACATGAATTTGTGCTTCCCTACTCAATTACCGGAAGTCGTCAAAATATATGGAATCTATTCACACAAACAGCTGGACCACATTTGGCCATGGCTCAGCAAGCTCCTAAACGGTCGCGGTAAAGAGTATCGGCAAAGGTGAGATTGTACCCTCAACCAGTGATTGCGCACGACCGCAATGCTCATCTTGCCTAGGTGTACCCTCAGGGAACCTGCTGAACCAGGCAGCGGGGTTTATCGCCCCGCCACTTTTCTTCCAAGAATCGAGGACTTTGCTACGGAACAATCTCCCATTTTTGTTAATGAAAATGGATCAAATGAGGTTCGTTGAGCTCCGTCATTAGGTGCCTGCCACTCAGATATCTCGTTTTAGGATCTTAGTTGGCTTGTGTAAGTCAGTATTTTTCGCAGTTACCTCCGATGTGAATGGTTCTAACAGGTCGAGCAAATATGTCAAACTAGTCAAAGGTGTGCTTTCTTCAAAGTTTCTTTGATTTGAACGGCGCGTGCTGATCCTGAAACCACATTAGGCTTTTCTCAATGGATTAAGGGCGGGACGGGAAGTTGAATTACCATTCCAACTAACGTTTGTTATAATTTCTTCTCCTTCTTCCTTACTGAATGCTAGTAAAGGGCGAAAGAATGGCAAATTGTACAATGCCCGACATCCTGTTATGTCATTGGAAGGAGCGGAACGGGGTATGTGATATCATATATGCCCTCGAGTGAAATTCAGCTACGGAATACTCTTGAATTAGAAAAACAACCGCCATGGTCTTTAAAATGCTGGGTATCCAGCGTGCTTGGGAGCAAGTTCCTGGGCACCAAAAAACCCCGCCAACTTTTCGTTACCAGATTCCCGGTGCTTGCCGCCAAGGTCGAAGACTTTTTCACAAGTTTGGTGGAATCTTTGGCATTGGCGGGATCTACCGAGGATGAACTGAGGAATCTGAGATCTCAAATTCGAAGTGCTGAGCGGGAACGGCCGCGAATGATCAACCCCCTAAATGCTCTCAATTATCGCCCCGGAACGCCGCAAAAATATAGTGAACTAAGTGACCATGATTTCCCATTGTTTATCACATTCGATCAGGCAGGTGTTTCATTACTGCATGGTGCGATACCTAACGGGTAGTTTTTTTGTAGCTGGCACGGATGATTGCTGCGGATATCCACGTCGATGACCCAACCACCTACGACCGTAGCGATTCCATACTTGCAAAAGTGTTAAACGATGAAAGCTCCTTCATAACGTATGAAGTTTTCAAGACAAAGTATTGGCCCCGGTTAAGTGGCGCATGCCGGGGTCCATTCGCACGGAATTTCGGTCAGCTGTGACCCCGTTGTTGAATTGAACCCTTGCTGATTCTCCCTAGGCGCATGGCTTGTCTTCAGCGAATTCATGGGTAAGCATGCGTGTTACAATGCACGCTTCTCGTTTCACTGAACTTGAAACCAGGTGTAATAAAAGGATCCGAGAAAGCGTTCCATAGCCCCAATGGAATCTTAGATCGGCAAACATATGTGGAACTCTCCGATCGCAATTACCCCGTGTTCGCAGAAGACAGGCATTCACTTTACAGCGCTTTTGAATCATATTCCAAAATGAAGCGTGAACAATACGGTTATGATATGGCAGACAGGTCTTGTGTTCAGGGTCTTCATGGCGAGCTGTTTTCTCACCCCAGTGATCAGGACCTACGCGATTTTGAAAGTGCTCTTACGCGATTCTTTGAAAGGACAGCCCGTAGACTATTTGTATGTATTGTTGTATACCGCTTTTCATTGTCTGACCGGAACAGGTACATCGATGAAGTGCAAGATAACCTGATTATCGACACACTCTGTATGTCTACCACTGTTTCGCTGATACAACGTTAATGCCGTCGATAGTGTTGAGAATCCTCTGCAAAAATGCAGATGGATTGTTCTGGGCTGGTGATACAGCTCAGACCATATCGGCTGGGTCTAGTTTTCGATTCGCCGACCTAAAAGCATTTATTCATCGTACTGAGGTACGTTTGTGCATTATTCGCTAGTGGGTTGGATGGAAGTATGGTCCATTTCTTCAGGCAGCGGAAAGTATTGCAATTCAAAAGTCCTGTGCAAAACCTGAAGTATTCCAGCTTGCCATCAACTATCGCTCGCATAACGGAATCGTCAATTGTGCGCAGTTAGTCGTGAAACTCATTACTACCTTCTGGCCAAACTCGATCGATACCCTGCAACCCGAACGTGCCATGCTCGGTGGCCCCAAACCCATCTTTTTCGTGGGATGGCAAGATGAAACCTTTCCATATGAACCATTCTTCTCTGGCCTTGGGTTTGTGTGCTATATCTTGGCTCTTCATCACCACTGAGATTTCAACATGGTGTAGGGGAAATCGAGAGCTCGGTGCAGAACAATGTTGGCATCTTTTTATGAAACTGTCTGCTCTCATGCTGAACTCAGACACCCTAGGCATCCTCGTAAGAGATAACGCAGTACGGGAGACAATCAGAAAGCGATTTGGGGATGTAGCCGTGATCCTGTGCGATTGGCATCGCATTATTTGTATATCCGTTGACTAACGTTGTGTAGGACCTTGCAAGAAAGCAAGGGGCTGGAATTTGACGATGTCAGCATCTCACCAACTTTCTACTTGGCTGAAGACCTGACTCTATCCTAGGTGTTCTTGTACAACTTCTTTGAGGACTCTTCTGCCACCTATTCCCAATGGCGTGTTGTCTTGAGGATGTGCAGTGACCAAGAAACCACTTGGTCACGCGATATGAGTGGGATTCCACACTCCGTGCTATGCACAGAGGTATGCACGCTCTCAATGCGTAATCAGCATTAGTACTAACAGACAGGGTAGTTGAAAAATCTCTACGTGGGTATCACGCGAGCCCGCAAGAAACTATACCTCTTGGACTATTCCCGAAATAGTGAACCATTGAGGGTACGTGCATGGTTCCAGATCCTTTTTTCCCACCTCACACTCAAATGATGCAGGAACTTTGGTCAGAGAAGGGTCTCATTGACGTCGCACCGCCAGGCACCGACATATGCCATTATGCAGAGAAGTCAACTCCCGAACAGTGGGCTGCGTCTGGCTATAAGCTATTTAATGCTGCACAATTCCAAGAAGCTGTTCGCTGCTTTGAACGCGCCAACCTACCGAGACAACTACAGGTAGCGCGCGCGTACGGACTATACGAGGTTGCGATGTCGACCGTTGAGGCCGGCAAACGCCAGAGAGCGCTCATTGATGCAGCGGAGGCATTGGTTCAGTGTGCGGATGAGGCCCCTGGCACTGAAAAGACCGACTTCTATGGGGATGCAGCGAGGTGCTATGCACTGGCCGACAACACCAACGATGCTGCGAGATTTTACATCGAAGCTGATGATTTCACCGGAGCCGCCGAGCAGTATCGCAAAGCTGATCGCTTCGACGATATAGTGGACATTCTGGATCGCCACCCCGAGAAAATCACTACAACCTGCAGGAACAAATTGCGCTATGTATGCGTCGTACACTATTATCGCATTCGTTCGAGGTGGGTTTCACGATGGCACGTCTAAAGAAGATGTAATGAAGACTGTCTAGGCCTCCCGTTCCGTTGTTTTCTTCAACAGAGAATGAACTGAGGTATCTGGAAGGCCAAGAACTACACTGGGCCCGCATTTATCTCTTGGAACTCCACCGGAGATTTCTCGAAGCAGCCGAAGTTCATCTTAGCCTTGGGCAGCTGTGTGGCGCTATCGAGTCCTTATTCAAAGATAAACAAAACCCCGCTGCATTGCAGCGGGCTGTTGACCTTGCTTTGGATAGCCTATGGCAGCAGTGTTCCTTCGATAAACCTGTCCCGGCCATCCTGCAAAAGAAGGGATCCGATGCTTGGAACGTATTGAATTGCATGCGAAGTATCTCCCTTGAACGCTTGAACGCGTCAGATCGCACACAAGTAGGTTTGGTACGTGTTAAGGCTACAACGGCTGATAGTATTCTCCAGATGCGCCTTTTCCTCACTGTGCAGGAATCTCCCTTCTCTGAGGAGGTTTATCAACTAGGATCGGAATTCTCAGATCGAGGCGAGGAAGCCTTGGCACTCATGGCATTCAACGTCCTCTCCTCACAGCTGCCCACCCTACGCTCCGTACGCGCTTCGGAGTTTGATACTTTCCTAAGACATTTCGAAAGATATGTCCGTCTTTTGGTTTCTGTCGTGTCTGATGAGATAACTTTCCGGGCTACCGACCCTCAAGTGAAGAAGGTCTTCGGCATTGTCCCATTGCCCAACTATCAGTATTCTGTCACGCCAGGGACATTCCTACACAGGGGGTCCAAGGAAAATCGATATCTGTCTGTGGATATTAAGGACCTACTGAAAGCCCAGTTACACGCACACCTACGGAAAAAAGTCCTCGAGGTAAATGAAGCATCCTGCATCTCTCAGGCATTTTCTACCCAGTGCCCATACTCTATCTTGCATGGCGGTCATTGTCACAGCAGGCACTGTAATCAACAACACGAACGGAGGACTTCATTAGATGTGACATCGTACAACATGAAGGTCAATGTACATCTACAGCAGATACGCATTTTAGACTTGGCGTTTTCTGCTGTGGGAACGCATGCAGACCGACGCACAAGGTATATATCAACGATCTTAGTTGATCGCCGTTACTAACCTACTTCACCCAGCATGTTAAGCGGATTGCGCCGCTTGTATGCAGTGATATACCGCCCCATTTACATCGAAGGTTCCGTCGCAAATCTTGACTGGAACTCCCTCCGTAACGCTGCGGGATGCATCAGTGTTGTCAGGAAATGGATTCAAAAGGCAATCGAATACCTGGAACCTACTGATCAACTAATGGGTCGTACCGACTACTTGATGAGCATCATCCGCATCACCTGTCTTCATAAAGCGCTTGGTGGAGAGCTTCCGTTTCAGTCATACGTCTCACGTGAACGCTGTCGCGTGTCCTATGGTGAACAGGTCTTAACGGGGGATGATAATGTTTCAGCAGATGTGGTTGCATCGCTTACCGAATTAGATTCAGCCCGTGGAGTCCGGGCTCTTCGGTAGGTTCAGCCTTGTTTGTTGCCTTCGGGCACTGCTGAGGACGCATTGGCTCGCAGCTTCCTGCTGGAAAATGGCGTTCGTATGGATCTTTCGGTGATACGCAATTTTGCAGAGGAAATCTGCGGCACGTTCGTCTCATCCCTGAATCCCTCCGGAGATCCTTCCCCACTCCATGGCCTCCTGATTCCGCGGAGATGGATAATGAACGCGAACGAGTCCGACGTTTCCAGAGACATAATTCAGCGTTTCTTATTCTGTGTTGGGCTCCTAATGAAAATCCTCCGTTCTGGAAAGGCTCATCGTACGTCCCTTAGCTACAAGCTGTCAATCCGACTGACTTTGATGTGTACAGTTAAATTTGACTTGCCCCAAAATAAAGAGTCATTCGTGGACGCTGCCCTAGCTCAAATGTATGCATCTCAGCTTGAACGATGTTCAGTAAGCTGACATTTCTTATTAGGTGTCGCATGCTCTGCATTCGTGTGTCCGCACAATCCATTCCAAGATTTCCACTAACATCACTTTTCCAGTGGGGTACAACGTGCGCGACCTAGGACTTAGCAAGATGATTGCGGATATTCTATTGTTACCACCGCTGGAAGTGAGCAATGCGCGTAATCCATCGCCGCAGATCCTGGGGTGTGTTCACCATTTCGATGTCCGCATGCCAAGTTTCTGAATCATCGCCGTATGCAGACAGCTCGCCCGTCAGCGCCAGGAATACCTGGAGACAATCCTAGCGTTAGACAAGGGCTTTGCCATCAAAGATTTGGTACAGCTGGTACACGATGATCGACGTCACTACACCCGTCCACTTTCCTGGTACATCCCGCGAATCGTTTTTGAGACTGACGCCGATATTACTCGTCGATCTAAACGGGCTATGGCGTTTTGATTGGCTGTCGGCATGTGTCCGCGTGTCGTACTTGGAGGGGGTGCCTTTACCGTCGTCCCGCGAAACGATTGCTGTCAATGTTGTTTCCGAGCACAACTCGCAACTTGTTCTGGAGACTGCCACCGATATCACTGACTCAATCGAACTGGGCTCCAGTAACCTGTTATCGGCAAGTTGACAGGTAGCCAAACCCTGAGGGAGAGGGGCTTATTGTATTTGGTAGAGGTAGTTTGGTAGAGGTAGTTTTACAACCGTCCTGCGAAGCGGATTGTTTTTTGTAGAATGTGAGGTCTCGCTACCGAGTAGGGATACTTCGCTACTGTCGAGACTGAGGGAGAAATTCAAATATTAATGATGGCATGTCTTCGATTCATCAATCGCCCTGTAGCAAGTGCCGCCTGAGCTGAGGTTACTTTGGTCGGCACCTCTTGCAACAACAGGGCAGCTCCTTGTCTCCATTCTCAGTTCATCGAGATTCGCGAACGGCAACTTGTGAATAACGAAACCTTCTATCAGATCATCCATGCAGCGCAAGTTCTGCATTTACTTTCACTTGCGACCTTAGACCTTGGGATTTCCTAATACCGGTGGCTGTCGTGTCATTCCGACGAACACATAGCCTGAAGTCCACGACATCCACCATGACGGGAACCTGAAGCCAGAGCTGGGATACGAAGAACCCTCTTACTGAGCGTATATATCGCCGCGTTTGGCTGTGATGACGCTTATCAAAATTTGCACCGCTATATCTGTGCATCGATCTCTACGGTCTACTAGAATCAATCAAGTCGCGACTTTATGTACTCTGTTGCATGGAGCGTTCGCAGTTGTGGCAGCTTCGACAAGGGCATGACGAGATGGTGAGGCTGTTAGGTTGCATTGAACTATAACCAAAGAAAACAATATAATTCACAACTTCGATCGTACAGTAACGTATCTTTTCTGGCCCTCCCGACAGACTGCAGAGCCGCATTAATCATCCTTTTCAGAGCCCCGTACTGAACCCAATGCGTCACTCCAGGTATGATCGAATATTTGATCTGGATTTGCTCTGTCATGTGCCTTCACCGCGTCCGGGCTCGCAATGACGACGACATCCGGAGGACAATTAGACAACAAGTATCCAAACACACACAGATCATTTTGCTAACCCAGACGTACATTCCAAGAAATCATTGATTACGACATCGCCTTGGAGATGGTTGGAACTCACTATCAATATCTCTTGAATGACGCCTGGAGAAACCCACGACCGAAAACCAACCATACGAGTGATCGCATCCAGACATATCCATTTAGAAAATTGTGCCATAAAATCTTTCACGGGTTGTACATCCATAACTCCGCTCCTTCCCTGATCGCTTCCACGAACTCAAGTGAGAACTCGAGAGGAGGGTCAACTAGAACGAGCGAGGTGGGCCAGGGTCGCGGTAGGACAGGCAATGCAACGGCAGGTGGCAGAATCTTGTTGTCATCCCGAGATCCTGAATTCTCACAGACAATTCCCAAAGGCCACTACTCTCGTCCTTCTGTTCTCACACTATGGTAGACACCTTCGAATCATGGCATTCGTCCCTCAATACCCTAAGGTGTCATGGTCCAAAAAAGTTGGCGGATGACTTGATTTGAGAAGAAGTTCGAGGGGCATGTACTCCTCGCCCGAAACACTCTGGGTGCACGCGCACCAACGGTGGTTGGTGGTGTCGACTAATGTAACTGATAGCGTCCTGTGGGTTCCATTAGACGTGTCGAGTCTTGTCAGTGAACTTTTATAGGTGGAGATGGTGAGAATCGACCCCGCGTGGATGGACGGGCGTTCGAAGGGAAACATTTTGTTTGCAAGAGAATGCTGGGACGTGCGAGTTGATGGAAGAGAGGTTTGAATTCCGGGGAAGAAACGAGGAAGAAAGGTAAAACGATACGCACTGACCTTGCAACTGTTCAGGCTGATGGCAACGGCTGGTCTGGTCGTTTCAAGAGACTAGTCACCAGCAGCACTCTTATACTCAAGGCGTCCACCATCCGTGTATGCTGAGTGGTGCGCGCAGTAGAGGAGCGAAGCACGGGTTTTCACCGCAACCGATTGATGACCAATTGGGAGGTACACTCACTTTTTCCCGTGACCATGAAGAATGTGGGTGCGGATAAGGAACGGGGCAGAGAAAGGGAGATACCAACGCGTATCTCTAACCGTCAGCCTGGCAGTTATTGCTTTCTCAGGCGACCATCATTTCTTCACTGATTGCTTTTGGAATATGTACGCGCGATGAACGTTTGAACATTGATTCGACTTCTGGTCAGCTGAAATTTATCATGGACCTAGTCATTATTTCCCTTTAGTTATATTTGCTGTCGGATCTTGTATATAGGTGTGGGTTCAGGGTATTTACTCTATCTTCACCAGCGAAGACGATGGAAGGTGCTGTGTCGACGGAAATTAGTTGTGCGTGGAAAAAAAGTTCTACACAACTCCGAATTCCGAAGTCCGAACGAAGATGCACATCTCAATATGTATCGTCTCCAGCACTCCACAGATGGTTTATCCAGACACCCTAGGTAGGGCAACTCATGTAGTGCTGTGCAGATTTCTTTGCGACTCAAGTTTTGGTCCGCGAACATGTCTGCACGAGCTGCGCGCCCGTTTCACTCACAGATGGACTTGTCAAGACCCGAGACCGCAGTGACCCCCAAAATGATCAGCTTTTCACAGAACCATGGGCCTCGTGGTTTGATGTGGCCTTCTCCGTTCTCTTATGGAAGTTGGTACCCTGGAACGGTAAGAACCCTTGATGGGTTTTGAGGGCGTAGCTGTTATCAACCCCCCACAAACTCCCCGCTTGAAGACGGTACTTCTTGAGCCCTCCGAAACTTCTACCCACTTTCGCAAGTACCAGTCTTGAAATTCCAGTGGCAAGAAATGATTACAACGTTGGACTTGGACAAGTTCACTGTCCATAAACTGCAAGTTGAAGAAGGGCTAGATGACGCATTCGAGCATTTGAACAATGCACTAGCTACCAGCCACATCGAGGGCGTGGTACTCGACCTCCTCCAGATACCGGGTCTCTTTGTGTATATATTTTCTGGTGAGTTGCCTTCGTGTGGGATTTTGAGTGAAACTTCACAAAACATTCCTGTAGTTTTCCCGAACGCGGAATCTCTGCGTACAAAGATCCTTGATGCCTTCCCCACGGATCATCAAGCGCTCGGACGGTCTTTTATTCGGCCCCTCCTCTCAAAATTATCAAGATTCTTCTTCAGCTTACCTTCTGACGTATTTCGTGGTGATGAATCACGCACTGTTGGCATGTACGAACGTTGCATAGCGGACATTTGGTCCGCAATAGCTACCCTATCGACCATGGCTTTTGGCACCGAGGATTTCAGAAACACGACGAGAGTCGACTTCAAGGGCAAGAAAATAACTGTTTCAGCTCACGACGCTACCATTCTTCGCAAGTTGAACATTCAGCCACCTTCCGATTCTAACGTCGCCATGCAGACCTTGGGACATGTAATGGCTACTGTGTCGCAAATTTTGAAAGTGCGTTGGTAGGCTAGTTCCGCGCTTGCGCAGTTCACCTTTAGGGCAGTTTTATCTTGGTTTATTATCTGATCCACGGTTTGCGGCATCATGCAAAGACAGTTTACTTCAGTGCTGGGGAGGACGACGAAGTGGGAACGGACGTGGAGCAACCAGCACGTACACAAGTTCTTCGTCCTGAATCGACTCCTACTGCCACTGACATTGTCGGGTTTGGCGAGTGGTCGATTATAATGACTAGTGGTGCAGCTCGCGACCTCCTCCAGTTGAGACGGAATGACGCAAAAATGACTGCATGTGTTTTCAAAAAAATGAGGTAGGGTTCTCTGCATTCTCTCGAGAAATAGATGTCACAGTTGTGGATATGTAGACAACTTTCCAGAGGCGAGTTTTCCGGAAACAACTACAAAACTCTTCATGGGCCTTCGCATGAAATCCCAATTTATCAAGCGGAAATTCTCAGTAATCTGAGATTGGTCGTATGTCTATCCCTGTGTGATGATGCCGGGAAATTTTAACGTGTCCCAAGTACCAAATTGACTGTACGCTTGACGATAATAGCAAGGTAAGAGATTTTTCCATCTGATATTGCTATCTCATCGTGTTCCAGGCGGAACGCCAAGGTAAGACATCAGACCTTTTCTGCTTCCCCACTCAATTGCCGGAAGTTGTCAAAGTATATGGAATCTACCGACATAAGCAACTAGACCACATTTGGCCCTGGCTCAGCAAGCTTCTGAGTGGGCGTGGTAAATTGTATCAGCAAAGGTATGGTCATGCTCTTGTCATTGCGCATGGCAATAACGTCCGTCTTGCCTAGGTGTACACTCAGAGTGCGCGCTGAGTCGGGCAGTGGTGTTTACCGCCCGGCTACCTTTCCTCCAAGAATTGAGGAATTTACCATGGAAGAATCTCCCATCTTTGTTCGTGACGGTGGATTAAATGAGGTTTCGTAGAATTCATTGTCTTTTTCACATGGCATTCAAATGTCCGCTTCCAGGACCATAGTTCGCTTATGTGAGTCAATATTTTTCCCGGAAGCTCCAATGTAGATGGTTCATAACAGGTCAAATAAATGTATCAAATTGTCCAAGGTGTGCTTCCTCTGTTTTTCTTTTTCTTTTTTAATAAGAAATATGTACTGACTCCGAATCACACTAGGCTTTTCTCAATGGTACGTTTTTCTATGTTGTCTCGAATTCGCTTTCATTCGAGTTACAGGATTGATTGCTGAGCAAGAAGTCGAGTTACCGTTCGAACTGACGTCCGTAATCTCTTCTCTATCCTCCCTCTGCTGAACGCTAGTACAGGGCAAAGGAATGGCAAATCGTACGATGCATGACATCATGCTATGTGATTGGAAGAAGTGGTACTGGGTATGTAACATGCTCTCAAGCGAAATTCAGTGACATGATACTTTTCAATCAGAAAAACGACGGCCATGGTCTTCAAGATCTTGGATATCCAGAAAGATTGGGAGCAAGTCCCCTATGTCAAGAAGCCCCGCCAACTTTTCATTACGAGATTCCCGGTGCTTGCCGCCAAAGTTGAAGAGTTCTTCACTGGCTTGGTGGAATCTTTGGCATTGGCGGGACGTACCCAGGATGAACTACAGAATTTAAGGTCTCAAACTCAAAGTGCTGAACAACATCCACGAATGATTGACCCCCTAAATGCTCTGAATTACCGTCCTGGGACGCCACAGAAGTTTAGCGAGCTCAGTGATCATGATTTTCCACTATTTATCACATTCGACCAGGCAGGTAGTCTTTTGCTGAATGGTATGATTACCAATGGGTGGCTTTTTATAGCTGGCGCGGATGGTTGCAGCAGATATTCAAGTCGACTACTCGAAAGGATGTGATTGTCTCATCGACTCAGAAGAATGTGATCGTCTCACCAACTCAAAAGAATATGGTCGCCTCAAGTTCATACTTGATAAGGTGGTAAACGACGAGTCTTCGTTCATAACGTATGAGATCTTTAGGGTGCAGTACTGGCCCCGACTATGCGACACTTACCGAAGTTCATTGTCACGACATTTCGGTCAGCAATGAGACGCGTTTCTCGCATCGAAACCATACTGACTCTTCCTAGGACCGTGGCTTGTCTTTGGTGAATTTATGGGTAAGCATGCATGCTTCATTACCCGCTTTCTCTTTCGCTGGACTCGAAGTCAGGTGTTATCAAAGGATCCGAGATTGCTTTCCATAGTCCCAATGGAATCCTGGATCGACAAACATACGTGAATCTCACCGCTCGTGCTTACCCTGTGTTTGCAGAAGACAGGGATCTACTGTACAGCGCCTTTGAATTATATTCCGAATTGAAGCGTGAACAATACAATTACGACATGGCCGACAGGTCAGTGTAGTCAAACTCTTTGTCGCGAGCGATTTCTCACTCCAGTAATCAGGACGTATGCGATTTTGAAAGCGCTATCGTGCAAGTGCGACACTTGGCGCAAAACTTGGTGCAATGCCTTGAAAGAACACCTCGTGGACTACCTGTACGTCTTATTTGATAATGCTGTTCCGTATCTGACTGGAACAGGTACGTTGATGAAGTGCAGGATAACTTGATCATCGACACTATTTGTATGTCTACCACTCCATTCATTGTTCCAATATTAATGCTCCTAACAGTCTTGAGAAGCCTCTGCAGGAATGCAGAAGGGCTGTTCTGGGCTGGCGACACGGCTCAGACTATATCAGCCGGGTCCAGTTTTCGATTTGCAGACCTGAAAGCGTCCATTCATTGCGCTGAGGTAAGTTCATGCGTTGTGCCTTAGCGGGTTAGATGGGATCATAGTCCATTTCCTCAGGCAGAAGGGAGGCTGGGAATTCAAAAGTCTTGCTCAAAACCTGAGATGTTCGAGCTTGCCATTAACTATCGCTCGCATAGTGGCATCGTCAACTGTGCACAGTCAGTTGTGAAACTCATAACTCACTTTTGGCCAGAGTCAATCGACGTGCTAAAACCTGAACGAGCCATGCTCGGTGGCCCAAAGCCTGTCTTTTTCGTGGGGTGGCAGGATGAAATCTTCCCATATGACTCGTTCTTCTCTGGCCTTAAGTACGTGTGCTAGATACTAACTCTCGGTGCTGAGATTTTAACGTGTTTCAGGGGTAATTGGGAGCTCGGTGCAGAACAATGTCCGCCTCTTCTTATGTAGCCGTCTGCTTACATACTGATCTCAGACCACTAGGCATCATCGTAAGAGATAGTTACCGCACGCGAGCAGATCAAGGAACGATTTGGAGATATAGCCACCATCCTGTGCGGTTTGACAATGAGTTATTCGAATATCTTTTAACCAACAATGTCTAGCACTCTCCAAGGCAGCAAGGGCCTGGAGTTTGACGATGTCAGCATTTCAATAGCTTTCTGCTCGATCGAACGCCTGACTCTGTTCTAGGTATTCCTCTACAACTTCTTTGAGAACTCTAGTGCCACGCTCGCCCAGTGGTATTCTTTGTTACGCGATGTGAGCAGAAGTCCACATTCTGCCTTGTGTACCGAAGTGCGTGTGCTCTCCTTATGCAATTGGTGTCAGTGCTAAAAGACAGAACAGTTGAAGAATCTCTATGTGGGTATCACCCGGGCCCGGAAGAGATTATACATCTTGGACCATTCCCAAAAATGTGTACCAATGAGGGTACGTGCACGGTACAATCCATTCTGCTTACCCCTACTGAATTAAAACAGGTGCTCTGGTCGAAGGAGGACCTTATCGACATCGCACCTCCGGGGGCCAATATACGCCAGTACGCTCACAATTCAACCACAGAGCAGTGGGCTGCATCTGGATATAAACTATTCAACGCTGGACAATTCCAACAAGCCATTCGTTGCTTCGAACGCGGGAACCGGCCTGAGCAACTCCAGATAGCCCGTGCATACCAACTGCGTGAGAACGCAGTGTTGACCTTTCGGGCTGGTGAACGCCAGAAGGCGTTTCTTACCGCAGCGGAAGCGTTTGTCCGGTGTGCGGATGATGCTCTTGGCACCCGAAAATTGGGCTTTTATGGTCATGCAGCGAAGTGCTATGCATCGGCTAATGATTTCCTCAAAGCAGCGAAACTTTACACCGATGCTAATGATTTTGCTGGAGCTGCCATGCAATATCACAAAGCTGGCCGCTTCGATGAGATAGCGCAAATTCTCTATCACCATCACGAGAAAATCAGTGCGAGCTACAGAGACGAGTTACTTTTTATATGCGTTGTGCACTACTATCATCGCAATAGGCTTAGGTGAGTTTCTTTGTGGCATGTCTCATGAATCGCGTGACGAAGTATGTCTAGGCCACCTGTCCCCTTGTTCTCTTCAACAGACGAAGTGTTGAAATACCTGGAAGGAAAAGGTCTACATAAGGCCCGCATGGATCTCTTGGAATCGTACAAGAGGTTTTTCGAGGTGGCCGAGCTTCAGCTTAGCCATGGACGGTTATGTGATGCCATCCAAACCCTCCTCGAACATCAAGACAACCCCTGTGCAGTGCAGCGCGCCGTTAACATTGCACTGGGCACTCTATGGCGGGCGTGTTCCTTTGATACTCCGGTCCAGGAGATCTTGCAAAACAAGGGATCCGACGCTCATCGGGTTTTGAATTGTATACAAAGCGTCTCCCTTGAACACGTGAAGATCTCAGATAGCGGACAAGTAGGTTCGGTAAAAGTGCATTCAAAGCACGAGGGCTGATGGTATTCTCCAGATCCGGTTTTTCCGTGCCGTCCAGAAATCCCCGTCTGCTGAGGAGGTTTATCAACTAGGAGAGGAATTCTCCGATCGAGGAGAACATGCCTTGGCACTCATGGCATTCGACGTCTTCTATTCACGGATGCCCACCCTTCACTCCGTACATCCTTCAAAATTTGATACCTTCCTCAAACGCTTCGAAAAATATGTTCGCCTTCTAGCGTCTGTTATCTCTGACGAGACACCTTTCCGGGCTACTGACCCCCAAGTGAGGAAAGTCTTCGGTATCGTTCCATTATCCGATTACAACTACTCCATTACGGGCGGCACGTTCCTCCACAGAAGGTTCACAGAAAATCGATACCTGGCTGCAGAAATTAACCGCCTGTTGAAAGTCCACTTGAAAGCACACCTACGCAAAAAAGTCCTGGAGGAGTATGATATATCCTGTCTCTCTCAGGCTTTTTCTACCCAGTGCCCATACTTCGTTCTGCACCGCCGTCGTTGCCAGCAGAAACACTGTAACCGACACCATGTGCCGATGATGTCGTTGGATGCAGCGTTGTACAATATGAAGGTCAACGTTCATCTCCAACAAATACGCATTTTGGACTTGATGTTTTCTGCTGTGGGAGATGATGAAGACTGGTTAGTAAGGTATGTATTAACGACCTCAAGTAAATTGTCATCGTTAACCTACTCAACCCAGCATGGTAGCCGCATTGCGCCGTTTGTATGCGGCGATATGCCCCCCCATTTACATCGAAGGTTCCATTGCCGATCTCGACTGGAACGCCATCCGTAATACCACGGGATGCGGCCGCGTTGTCCAGAAATGGATTCCAAAAACAGTCGAATACCTGAAACCCACTGTCAATCGGGTGAATGACATCGGGTACTTGATGAGTATCATCCGTGTTACTTGTTTGCATAGAGCGTTTGGTGGAACGTGTCACCTGCAGAAATATGTCTCACGCGAAAGCTGCCGCATTCCTTATGAACCGGCCTTAACGGAGGAAAATAATGTGTCGGCAGATGTAGTTGCGTCCCTTACCGAGTTGGATCCAACCCGCGGAGTGCGAGCTCTTTGGTAGGTCCAGAATTGTTCACCACCTTCGTGCACTGCTGGAGAACTCATTTCCTTGCAGGTTCCTGTTACTGAATGGCGTTGGTATGGATTTGTCGGTTGTATGCAACTTTGCAGAGGAAATCTGTAGTACATTCATCTCATCACTACGTCCCTCTGGAGGTCCTTCCCCACTCCACGATCTCGTCGTTCCACGAAGATGGATAATGAATCCGAGCAAGCCCACGGTTCACAGAAATACAATTCTGCACTTCCTAAACTATGTGCGGCGTCTAATGAATATCCTCCGTTCCGGAAGGGCTCGTAGTACGTCCCTTGGCTGCAAGCCGTCAATCTAGCTCCGTTTGACTTCATACGTATAGCGAAATTTGACTTGCTTTCAAGTGAAGAGTCATTCGTGGATGTCATGGTAACTCAAATGTGCGCTTCTTAGCCCGTATGATGTTCAACAAACTAACACATCCAATTAGGTGCCGCATGCTCTACATTTGTGCGTCTGCACAATCCGTTTCGGACAGTTCCGCTAACATCACATTTTCCAGTGGGGTACAACGTGCGTGACGTAGGACTTAGCAAAGCGATCGCGGAGATTCTATTGCTGCCATCTCTCGAAGTGGACAATACGCGCGAACTATCACCACAGATCCAACGGTATGCTCGTCACTTTAATGTTCGCCTCTCAACTTCTGAAACTTTACTGCACGCAGGCACTTTGCCAACCAGCGCCTGCAGTACCTGGAGACAATCCGGGCATTAGATACTGGATCTCCTATCCGGGATCTAATTCATCTTGTGCACAAGGATGGCCGTAATCCCAACCCCCCAGTCCCCGCATGGATTCCACGGCTCGTCTTTAAGCACGTTGGGGACATTTCTCGCCAAATGAACCGGGATCAAGTCTTTTGATTGGTAATGGACGAGTGTAGGTTATGGTCAGGGTGACTGATTTTGAGACGAGAAGTATATTGTATGTACCATCGTCCTGCGAGGTGGAATATCTTTTTTGTACAACATGAGGTGTCGGTACTGTGTACAGATACTGCGCTACGGAACACCGATATTGAGGCGAGTCTCCAGCCCTTCGGTATCATCAAAGGCAGGAAAATTCAAATGATGGAGTCTCGCGAGGTCAGTGTAGCAGGTCGGCTTCGCGTCTCTAATGAAAGCAGCCTATCTCTGGCTCAGCAACTTGTTAGATACGAAAGCTTCTATCAAGGTCAACTCTAAATTTAAATCCGACTTCAGGTTGTTGGAGGTTTGAGAATGCAGTCAAAAGTGGAACAATCTTTGGATCAATTAATTAGACACATACATACCACCGTCGGTATAACATCCACCACGGTACATGGAATCACGTGACGGTTAGCACTCGAAATCTTCGAGATACTGCCGAGTCTCGTGCTTTGTGCATGCATCATGGCCTAGTGCCGGAGGCAATGCTCACCATTGCACCAAGGACACCACTACCAGCACAACATGGCTAATCGTAAATTGGGGGAACCCAGAGACGTTAACGCGATGCTGACCGCTCACTTTGAAAAATGCACAGAGCTAGTGCAACGATATACAGACATGCAAGTCCATTTTCATTATTCCACAATTTGACCACCGTGATTAACAGAGTTTATCCAGGGTTATTTCCGCCTTAGTCACTCGGATTAGAGAGTTCGAAGTGAAACTTATAGCGATGGTTCGTGTTCAGAGTCTGCGTCGCTATCGTCAACGAGATGTGCTGCATTGCTAAGTGCGTGTAGACATTCGTTACCATTCTTTTCACTCTTCCCATTCTACCGATATTGTCGTTTGTGTACGTACTCTTCCGTACTACCTATTAGCTCTGACAAATTCCCAGCGGGATTCCAATCCTTGTCATTTCGTCTGTCGTATACTGTGCAGCCGGATGTGCAGTCTCAGCTTGTCTTGCAGCCGAGTCGATCATCTGTACGTTCAAGAATTGCATACTCGTACGACTGTGTTTTTTTTTTAAAATCCAGCTGTTCCAAACAGTGTGGATGACGAGATGCACGTTGCGTTCGCGCGTCCTTATAGCGGTCTTTGCAACGACGTTTTTACTTTCGGTGTATTTGCCATGTCGGTTCATCTTGCTGGTGCAGTTTAATGGTCTGTCTGGTGTCACGGAGTGGGTTACGGAGGCGAAACAGTGTTTATTACCGAAGAGAGAGCGCGAAAGACCGGACAGCCCCGATGTCGCTATCCAGCATCCCAAGTGAGACCATGCATGTGTGACGAGCGACCAGCTTGACGGATTCAGGTGTGGGCTCGGACGCCGGAACTGCGTCATTGGTTTTCGGAATTTGTCTCTGAAGTCTCGCCCAGGGGATGTCTTTCTACCCGCATTTCCACATGTTTTTCTTCATCTGTTTTCTCTCTTCCTTCTGCCTGTCATTATTCTGTCTGTAAGGTAGCACCCGGAGCCCAGGTACATAAAGTATGATCTATGCGGTGTGCATAGTTTGGGTCTCGAGAATCCTATACACCCATACGTTGTGTCTGGTGAGTTAGGACTGAGCGAGATTTCCCATAGACCTGGCCTGACAAGCATGCAAACCTACAATGTTATGAATCAACTACACACATACTCCTGCTGCATGCAGCAGTACATCATCCACTATGACGGGAATCCGGACTGCAATACAAAGAATCCTCTCACTGAAATCATTCCTAGGACTGCGTGTGGCTGTGGAACCGCTACCCCTATTGATCTTCGGAATTGAATCTACTAAAATCAATAGACCTGTTACTCAGTATGTTCTGTCGCTTCAAGCCTTTGCAGTTGCGGGCAGTTTCCGAGCTGGGCGCGACAGAGGTGGGGCTGTCAGTCTGTAATGAAGGACGAATCTAACTGAAACCATCCATACCATCGATCCCACTGTAACGTATCTATGGTCGCTGACTTCCCCCGACAGACTGCAGAGCTGCATCAACGATCCTTTCCGGTGCTTCGTACTGAACCCAATGCGTTACTCCGGGTATGATCGAACAGGTGATCTGGGGGTGCTTTGGTATGTGCTTCTCCACTTCCGGGTTCGCAATGAGAACAGTAATGGTGATGTTCGGCGGACAATCAGACAATAAATGTCCAAACGCCCAGGGATCATTTTGCTAACCCAGGCGTGCGTCAAAATTGTCGACGTGATATCGCCTTGAATGTGTTTTGGAACTCACTGTCAAAATCTCCCGAATGACATCTGGAGAAGCACACGCCTGAAGACCAATCACACGAGTGATCGCATCCAGACGTGTCCATTTGGGAAACTGCACCATAAACTCCTCCACGGACTTGATATTCGCAACTCTGCCTGCCCACTCCTCCTTGATCGCTTTCACGAATTCGGGTGAAAATTCGAGAGAAGGGTCGACTAGAACGAGCGAGGTGGGTCTGGATCGCGGTAAGGATGGTAGGAGAGCAGCGACAACAGCCGACCCCCAAGAATGCGCGATGATGACATCGTAATCAGCATTGGCTAGATAGGGCTGCAGGTCCCTTGCCACCGTTTCCATGCGAAAGTCAGTACCCGTCCTGAAGCCGTGACCGATCAAGTTTGGAGCGACCACAAAGTAACCTGCGCAAAGTTAACGATTATCAGTGTCGGGCGCAGAACAGCGTCCGAACCTGCTCGTGCAAGCGCTTCTGCGACGCGTTCCCAAGTAAGGGATGAACAACCCAAGCCGTGTACCAATAGAGCTCGTTTGGTGGAGGAAGGGAATCCCCATTGAGTGGCGGAGGGTAATTTGAAGTCAGACATCGTCTTGGTCCACTGAGAAGCTGCCGCGTAGGAGATCTTGGGTCTGAGAGATAGCTGATGCGGCTCTTATGGGGACAATTTTGTACCAGGGGGCTGATTGACGCCCAACAAGATCCGCCGAGACTTATTCGGGTTATGGACATTTCGATCGAGATCACGACGAGGAACGCTTGCTTCACTAATGCGAAGGCAGGACTCCGCATGATTGAAAGAGTGTTCAAACAAACAAATTGTCCCATCCAGTTGCATGACCAGGTTCATTCCAATGGCAGAACCACTACCGTCGTCAGACTTCCCGGGTCTGCAGCAAGGAGACCAGTCCATTAGCTCTGAAAACCAGCGAGTGCCAGTGCCATGGGGGTGGAAAGTAGTGTGACCAGTGAATGACTGTAAACCATGCACGTGCAGCGAAAACGATGGAGTAATATTAAGACATGCTGTCCAGAGAAGATGTTTGAAGAAGAAGTTCTTGTCGACCATGGTGGACCATCACAAACAACCGATCGCTTCTCCACAAACGTACTGAATCTCGTCCATCTTCTTTACATTTCCACCTTCACGGCCGCTGTCGCCGCATTTTCCATGGATTCGCGCCCAAAGCGAACCACTCCTCTCTGTGGATTCATTGACCCCTTATCGCGACAAAAATCAGGATCGGACAGGTCGCCGCCAAGCAAGACTACTATTGTGTAATAAGAATGGTCATGACCTGAGTTCTGCCTCGCACCCGCCTGTATTGAACTGCGAATACTCGAACATAGAGGGATGAAATGAGCCTTGATTTTGTCAGCGGGATTCGATCCTGGAGAGAAGATGTGAAGGTTTTGAGGGTATCGACGAATGCGGGGCAAAGGGTCTGCTGGGTGTTTTTCTGTAGCTGCGTAACCATAGGTCGGAGAACTACATCACCATGCCCTCCTTCGACACGTTTCGGCCAACCCTTGCCCTATTCAAGATCAGGATATCGATGGAGATTTTCAAGAGGGCTGTGTTTCATTTGCACGAAATCGTGCATGACACGATGTGACTGTGTGTAAGGTTCGGACCGACGCTGTCGGCCGCACCTCACTTGTTCAATATTCTTTTGACGTTTCTTCTACGTATCTCATTTGTGATTGATCTAGTTCTTATTCACACCTGTTCTTACTGATATTGCATGCCTGTTCTCTCTACTATAAAAAGGGCCATGTATCTTAACATATGGGAGAGAATTTTCCTATGTACTGGAAATACAGACCTTGGTGTCTTGGAACTTCGAGGTAACCACAGGAAAGCTCCTTGTGTAGTGTCATTGCAAGTGCCTCATTCACCATATTCCACAATGTGAGGGCTGCATGCTGTGCAGCAGGATCTACTTCTGCATCATCAAAATTTAAACCTCCCCAGTTCTTAGGGTCAGGGCCTTTCCCTTTAGGATCTTTGTTTTCAGGCAATTGATTGCTCTCAGATGCAGACTTGTCAGTGCCACTTCTTGCCACTGACAAAGACCTCCTCCAGATTCATGCTCTTTCATCTGGGGTCATTCATCATTCTGCCTGTCTGATGGTGTCTCTTTTTGAAGGATGCTGTAGGTATCCTCAGTAGTGCAACAAGCTACTGATGTATTAGACCAACCTGTAGGTATCTACAGGATATCAGTAAGTATAGTACTGGTAGTGAAAGTGAGCTTACCCTCAGTAGTGCAACAAGCTACTGAGGGAACAGTGAATAAACTACTGTAAAATGTGCGCTCTAAGGTGATTATGTAAGCACCCAAACATCGCACCAAAGTGAGCAGAACACAGGGGAGAATATATTTCCAACACACCCCCATAAGCTCCACTGTGTGAACAAGTAGAATAGCAGAAAACAGAACTCAAAAGAATGTGTACCAAATACTCCAATAAAACGTGTGTAATTTGTGTATTGAGCTTTGAGTCCATACATGGCAATGCAAGTCGGATGGCCATGGGTTGAACCCACCCCTTTTAACTGTGATTTCAAAGTCAGATAAATGTGAATCAAATGCTCTCATAGCTACTGGATTGCCATGACTGGCACAAGCATAATACTAGGACTTGTATTTAGCATGATAGGCATAACTTGATAGCACAAGCTGATAGATGTCTGATGAAGAAAATCAAGTTCACCCTGGGTTTGAATCCTGGACAACCCAGGTACAGCCTCCCAGATGGAGTATCCTAATACTGATAGTGACCTACGTACATTGTACTGTCTCACACAGATAGTGTGTACATCCCATCCACTGTTCAACTTGGAGATTAAACCTGCACTGTCTGGATTTCATCCAGCAATCATCTGCACATCACCCAGGCTGCATCCAGCGAGGAGGCTGCCAAACACCCTTGTGTGTATCAGTGGTGCATATGTACATCTAATCTACTTTTCAACTTGGAGATTTTAACCTGCATTATCTGACATTCATCCAGTGGTCATCCAGACATCATCCACAGTATATCCCACAAGACAGCTGACAAACATTGGTGTGTACACCTGTTGGGCTTTGGCACCAGGATCTGTGTACTGTAGATTGGGTAAGCATCACTTATCATGATTACTACATCTCTGGGCCCACAACAACTTGACAGGCCCCTCCTGATCACAATATTATTGGCACCTACCTACACTTAAGTGTGTATACAATTACTGCTGATTGTCAATTACTTGTGCCTAATACATTCAGTCACAGCCATACTGCCTACCCCACAGTAACCATTGACATTCATTGTGGGACAGTAAGCAAGCTTATCTACTGTAGATCTGACTCTCAGGTCATCAGCAGTCACTTGATCTTGAGTGTTCCAGGGGAAGTATTATTGATGGTTGAACACTCATTTCCTAGTGCTGAGACAGCAGAATGTAGGTCATCACAGTGTCCCCTGTATTTTTGTGCTGAATTCTTTTCAAAGGGTGGAGGCAAGTTGGAAAAAATGGATGGACATGCTTGGCATGCCAGGACAACAAAGTCCACTCAAGAGACCATGCAAGGAGGCATGAAAAAACACAGACACATTTGAGCTCTGTTCAGTATCATTGTTCTAAGCACCAGGGAGCTTTTGATGCAGGGGGCTGTGTACCAGGTGATGGTGAAAAGTTCCCCAGTACCCATGATCAATCCATGCATGGTATTGGCCTTATTCTTGAGGAGATATCTGTCCCTAATGTGGAGGATGGCTTTGGGGAATACATTGGTGCAGACTTTGGTGAGGGGGGGGTTCAGTTTCAGGGGTCTCTTCTTGAGAAGAGCCATGCCCAAATTGCAGCAGCTCTTTCTAGCTTACTTGATGAGGATAAATTATCAGATGAAGAGGGACCAGGGGAGCAAGATGGGGAGACACTGGATAGTGAATCAGAGGTGAATATGTTTATGGGGACTGGAAATGGTATGGGTTACTACTGCTAATGTCAAATTTGTGATTTTTGACCTGAATTTTAGAAGGGGATACTGGAATGAAATCTGATGGATGGATGACTACTTCTGAGGGAAATGAGTGGTTTCCATGGCCAAACAAATTGGTATGCAGCTATTAACAGAGAGGACTGACATTCACTAATAATACTCCAGTCTTGTACAATAGATATCTTGATGCACATCCCTTGCTCTGTCTTCTCACAGCATCAACTTGATCTCTTGATGTGGCTACTACACATCCATGGCATTCAAGATGTACCATCTGTTAGAACAATGAAGACTCTTGAAGATGGCCTTCAAAAAATCTGTGGTATTGAAACTTTGCCTTTCACTGGTGCTTTTGGGCACCAATATTATATGAATTCATTTTCAGACATTATCAGGCAGGTTGGTGGTTGATTGCCATAACTGACAAATACTGATTATGATAATATAGGAGATGGCTAACCCACATATTCGACCACAACTTCACTTCTACCCAGAAAATTCAGGGGGACAGTTGAATGAGGCATACCAGGCCAGAAGGTGGTTAAAAGAAATGGATCCAACACAGCTGACTCCTATGATTTGCCTTCATGGTCAAGATTTTTTCATATTTGAGCCAGCCCTTTTGTCAAATGGGCAGGTTTGCATGCCTATAAGGTGGTTTAAATGTGGAGGGCTTTTTTTTGCCAAGGCATGGTCTCTTCATGCTGTTGTTAATGACACAGGAAGTGGTTGGATAGTTGGGGGGCACACAGAGATTGAAATCTCAGAAAGAAACTTACTGGTATCATTCAAGAATTGGAATATCAGTCAATCAACATCTGTTCTCCCTCCTGCACACAATATCTTAGGTATGTTTCTTTTACTACTACATTTGTCCTACTCAAAACAACTAGGAATTGAAAATAGTTGTCAGGCTGGACTGTTGTTGGAACCATGGACACTCACAAACCCACATGAGGGAAATCATTGGCGTGTGCTTGCAAATGGAGCTTATGTCTATGGTTTTCCAATCTGGCTTTACTGTGATGATACTTCAGGGAATGTATCAAAACATTGGAACAAGCACCATTCATTCCTGTTCACACAAGCTGGCTTGCCACATGCTGCAGTGCATCAGGAATACAATGCTCACTTCCTATGCACATCTAATGTTGCACCACCCCTTGAAATGTTGGATGGTTTTGTAAATCAGCTTGAGTAAGTTTATGTTATCTTTGGTATTCACTCTGATTTATACATATTTTCTAGGGCTGCTCAAGAGACAGGTGTATGGGCATGGGATTGTGTACACAAGGAGCAAGTGTCAATGATTCCCTCTGTCTTAGCCCTGTTGGGGGACAATCCAATGCAAAGTGAGCTTGCCTGTCATGTAGGGTTGAGGGGAAAATACTTCTGTTGTGTTTGCAATGTCAAAGGCCATGACACTCAAGACTTGGACACAAATGCTAATGATGAAACACTGGAGCAGAGTGATGGAGGACAGAGTGATGGTCAGAGGTCAGTCAGGAGTGCAGGGGGGGAGTCAGTTAGTGGTAGAAAGAAGGGAAAAGGGAAAGAGACAATGAGTGGTATGGTTTCTTGAATTAAGCAATTTCTGAAGGTATGGGCACATATGACTGTCTAGGCAACTACTTAAAATTTTAACCAAGATTGGTGAACCTCGCCAGCAAAAGCAGTCAATAATTGAGCTCAAATCAATGTTTACAATGGCATCTACCATAGGGAATCAAACCAAAATCAAGGAGAAGATGACATCAACTGGATTGAAAGACACATATCTTGAATACTTTATCAATGGGATGGCAGCATCATGTAAGAGGCAGCAGGGAAGCAGTTCAAAGCAGGAGGCACTGGATGTGTTCATCAAGGGACTTCCTGAGAATGTGTATAGCCCAGTGTGGCACATCAAAGGTGAATGGCTTGACATGTGACACAAAGAAAAAAATCCTCACAACCCCATAGGACTTAATCCTCATGCAGACACTCCTGTGGAGGTGCTGCACACTGTTCTTTTAGGATTTGTCAAGTATTTCTGGAGAGATGTGGTGAACATCAGGGTTGGCAAGAACAAAATAAAGTGTGAACTTCTTGAAGCTCACCTGTCTTCATTTGATACAACAGGGCTAGGGATACCACCCCTGTCTGGTCACACCCTTGTCCAGTATGCTGGATCATTGGTGGGCCATGACTTTCGTGCAATAGCACAGGCTGCACCATTTGTTCTCCATGGACTTGTTCCACAAGAATGCTATGAGGCCTGGGTAGCATTATCAAAAATGATCCCCCTCATTTGGAAACCAGAAATTGAAGATGTTGATGCTCACTTGGTAAGTGAATAGAACTTCCCCTTTTGTTTAAGACTTATTTCATGTGCCAGACACAACTTGAAATTGCAATTCAAGAATTTCTTGCTCGCACTGCATGCTGGACACCTTGCTGGTTCAACAAACCCAAATTTCATATATTGCTCCACCTTCCAGAGCATATCCATCGTTTTGGTCCTGCTGCCTTGTTTGCCACTGAAGGATTTGAGTCATTCAATGCAGTCATCCATGCCAAAAGTGTTCACTCAAACTGACAATCTCCATCACATGACATTGCAAAGGCATTTGCTCATGGAAACCACATTCGTCACATTCTCAGTGGTGCTCCATTACACATCCATGCAAATCACCCCAACCTTGGAGTTCAAATAAAGAAGCTGATTGAGAAGCCACCTCTGGATGCCCTGAATGCTGGAGATGCTGGAGTTTGGTGGCCTGCAGGTACAGCCCTGCTGACACTTGTTAGTAAACCCAATATTATCACAGATTATCTGGGTATGGATAGCTCCTCTTTGTCAAAGCCAGGATCTTGTGTAAAGGACAACCTGCCCTGGCATCCATACCATGAAACCAGGACTGGCCAACAATTCCCCACAGCTCTCTCTTCCCTTTCCCAGGAAATACTCCATGACAATAATTTTCATACATGCAGGTCTATGATCTTGATGAATGGGGACAGATGCATTCCAGGCCAATGGGTTCTCATTCACCAACAGAATGGTCAGCAACCTCTGGTTGCACAGGTGAAGGAGATTATTCAAAGGCGAGGGTCAACTGCAGAGATGACATCTTCCCCAGATGCCATTTTTCTTCAGTCAGGAAAAATACAGGGGTCCACCAGACCTTATCAGATGCCATTGGTGCAGTATGATGATACCAATATACTTCTCCCCATTGAGGTAAGTTTACTACATTTATCCATTCATGATACTTAGTTCAAGTAGCAGTTACTGTGCTCAGTCAACCTTCAGCATTGTTGTGATATCCACAATTGTGCTGCAGCTCACCAGGGAACATCCAATACCTCCCCCAGTATTGTTCACAAGGGAAACCCAAATGATTTTGTGCTAAACACTGCAAAAATGCGTGATGCCAAGCACATTCTGCCCCTAGTTTGTGAACCCCTAACTCCACTCAGCACAGATCATGCAATTATGGAGGGTTGTGCTCGTGAGATAGACAAAAAATCTACACAATACCCAAACAATATCCCCCAACCTTGGGTGAGCTCATCAGGGCATTCTATTAGGCTGATTAAATAGTAGATGCTACCATTATGCTCCAAGTCTAATAGATGTGTTGTTCATATTACTGGTCATGTGTTCCTTGGTCAGCATGTCACTGTGAGTTGCACTGTGATACACCTTTGCAAAACCAGTGCAGGGGCCTTGTTCTTGGATGTGGTGTACAAACCATCATGTCTTGTTATGCCTGTGTACAGCCTTTTGATGATCCTACCAGTCCATGTTGGAAACATGTGGATGAACATGTGGACACCTATCTCAGTTCCAATGCACATAAAAACTCACTCAGCTGCCCTCCATGGTTCCCCCAGTCCGTTGACTCACTCCACTCATTTCTACTACTGTACCCAAGACCCTCAATGTCTTTCAATTTTTCTAATATCAGGAACTCTCCATCTACTCAGTCTAGTAGTCATTCATTTCCTACTCCATCTGCCACCCCATTCACCCATACCCCATCCACCACCCCACACTTCCCCCCTGCTCAAAACAATCCCAATATCAATCCCACCCTTCTGGATGAAGATGTCATCCCAGCTCACTTTATTGATGCCCTTGCCAATCAGTTTAGTTTTGGTGATTCCGAGCAGGACCTATGGCATAACCTCCATGGCTTTGCAAAGGCAGGTAACTCTTTGTGACAGAATCGTAATACTAATACATTGGCAGATGGGGTGTGGCCTCCAGAAAGCAGATATTGCTACATGTTCATACTTACTTGCAGCCATTTTCAGCTTAATCAAGGAAAACCGGGCAATGACCAATGCGCACTGCAACACACAACAACTTCTCGCAGACCTGCAAATTTGACTCAAAAACACATTTACACTATCACATGAACAGAAGGTTAGTTTATTTAGCATGCAAATTCAGCCATTCATCCATTTCTTTCTTGTAGGCTAATGTCTGTATTGTTGCTGGAGACATAATTTTTGAGGCTAGCCAGATCACATTTATGACAATCCACTTTGACATTGAGGTTCACAACCATATATACTGATTCTAAGTCACTCTAATTCCACCAGTCAAAGGTCCAGCAATCCCAAAAAGAATTACGGTTCACAAATATCTATGGTAACCCAGCACAAGAGAAAATCCTAATGGCATATATCAAGCAGCAATGCTCAAGCATTTGTAATTCATTCCAAGAGCTGGTAGGTCTCATTTTCTGTTTCCAACTCCATCCTGATTGATTCATTTGTCATAGCTGCGAGATAGTGTCATTGGAGACAGAACATGCACACTCTCTGATTTTGTGTTTGAAAGTGTGCAGCAGTACAAAATTGGTGGCCCTACTTCAGGCCTCACACCAGCATGCACTGCTTGACTTGCTATACTTGTAAGTGGTACATACCAATTACAATTTTTGTATTAATTTTGTGTGTTAGCGCCATTTTGCTTATGAAAATCCTGAGCTCCTTGACCACGAGGAAGATGACTCAGGCTCATGGCACCACTCTGTCCAAGAGCCTCAAAGGAAAAAGTGAAAGCATGGTGGCCATGTCCCCAGGGGAGAGGATTTCTGGTCACAAGTGGAAAAATGGTTTGATGCATGCAGAAATCAATGGGGTGATTCATGGACCACACCCAACTGGAACAGGTGAGAATATGAGCTGTCATACACACAGCAGTCATGCTAACACCTGCCTATGCTCTAGCTACATCTCAGAAACAATTGCCAAGGATGAAGATCACTACAAGGTCCATGTCATTCACAACCCATTCATGGAGGGTGTGCACACAGATGACAGGTTTTTCACTGGGCCCATTGCTTCAGCTGGTCTTGGGGCTGCTGAGGATCTCCTTCAAGAAATGGTTTGATGGTTTACATCTGTACTGTACCCTGTTCAATCTCCTGTCATCCATAGCACAACACTCTATACATTTTAGTACTATATGATTAAAGGATGTTGTCTACATTGAGCATTACACCCACTTTCATTATACATCACCCAATGTTTGAGCACCCAACTCCACATGTGTGATCACAGCTGTTGGAGAGTGCATCCTCGATCTCCTCCCCAGCATGTACTCTGCTTGGCATGACGTCCAGTTGAGAGTTGTCACTGTTTGTCAGCTTGTTGTGTGACACATGGTCCTCGTACCATAATGCATTCATATGTGATCTGTAGCAGCAGCCAAATGAGTGAATAGACAACGAATTCATGCATTACAACCTGAGGCAGTGGCATAATAATCTGTGGGCCAACTATTCTTCAACCTACAGCTCAGCTACATTGAAACATATTATTTGCCAAGCTCACCCATCCACAAACCTTGTATTCTACTTCAACCAGCGACGACAACCAGCAACAACCAAAATTTGGTGAGCAGAGTCCATTGTAACCACCAGATGGAATTCCCTTTTTAACTGCATTCTCAATTATAGAATACACTAATTGCGTCTGCCTACGGTTAACCAGGAGCCAACAGTTTTGCATGCTGGTGTAGTGTGAGGTGCGCGTCGTGGCTGTGCTTGCGCGTTGTTCCCGTTTTGGTAATACGCCACTCGTGCGCGCGTCGTGACTTTGCCACATCGCTGTGCGAGCGTTGTACGACGTTCATGAGGGCCGTCGATGGCGCGCATCGATATAGGGCGCACCCCCTGCCGTAGGTAGGCGCTAGCAACGTCCAGAGGAATCTTGAGAGGTCGTGAGGGCCTCCATAAGGTATGGTGTGTGTTTCCATTCGTGCGAGCTTCGCTGACGCTTCGTAGATCTACTTTGATCCTGCCGCATCGACGTCGAGCCCTGTATGGTATATGGATATGTGCAATTAGGTCCGGAGGGGGTTCGGGTGGTGCAGGTAAGTGGTTTGGCTGTTCTACCTCTCGTTTTTGAACGTTCTGACTTTGGATGTCAGCCAGCAGCTTCTTTGTTGCTCCGTTCGAGCAGATGGCATTGCTGCTTGTTGTGCCATCCTTCCTGCTACTGTAGTGCTCGTCATCGGCTTCCTGTGGCCGAAAACCTACATTTGGTGAGCCATCTTGTATCTTGGCTGTTCGAATGCTGATCACTCTTATCTTCAGCTTCGTCAACGCTCTCCCACCATCTTGACTATCCTCCCAGTGGGAGGTACCCCCGTCATGCTCACCCAGACCCCCAGTCTCATCAATTGAGACATTCCATGTGCACTGATCTTTGCAGGTCTCTTGTCACACTGCAGGCATGCAATCTTGTTTGGGGTGGGGTCACTCGGCCTCTTGCAGATCTTTGAGGCATTTTGGCTCGTTAGTGAGTGCTGCCTGATCTGAAAGGGTCGTTTGGGCTTCGTGAGGATGTGGTATGGTAATTTCTCCATTGCTGACCGTTCGCGCTCGTGCTAACTTCCTTTCTGTGTTCGAAGTACCAAAGACTTGGTCAGATTGTCCAATGAATGGGTTTGGAGCTGCAACATGAATGCATGGAAGGTCAGGTATGTTGGTGATCAGACTGCTGCATGTTTGGATGTGCTGATCGTGATTGACAGGTGTCTGTGAAGTAGTTTTGATGGCATGAGTGTTCTCAAGATTAATAGAATTGATTGCAAGATCGAAAGTCTCGCTGCTGGGTTTGAGTAGATGTAAATCCCTTGTCACGTTGGCAATGACGAGTTGACTGCACGTGCCTGCAGCGCTGGTCTTGTCTGCACGGCCACTTGATGTCTTAGGGTTTGCATCTCCAAGTTCATCCATTGAGCCACTGCCTGCTTCGCATGGCACTCCCTCCAGCTCCAGCTCCAAGTGCCCATTTAGGGTGTGTTCAACCTCTGCTGTAGGTATGTTGATGCTTGACACTTCGACTTGTCTGCACTGACTAGGTGTGACTTCTACAGTCTCTAGTGACAGCTCTGTGCTGTCCCTTTTGTTGTCATGAGTAGCCGACTGGCCGAGAAGGCTGCCACTGGTTTGCTGAGAGGTTGCTTCAGCCCCGTGTAGTACGGGTGAGTGGCAATTTTGCAAGTTGTCACTTTGTGCATCCTCCTCAGTCGTTTTCCAGCTTTCTGGTCTCGTAACTGAGCCATAGTGCTTCTCGAGGTAGGTGAACTTCTCGAGGGGTGTTTTTAGATGGAGTATGAATGAGAATATGCAGTCCGAAATTCCGAAGATCAATAGAAGATTGACCTTCAAGCTCTGCTTGTGCCAGAACTCATCTGAGGTTTGCCATGCTGTGACCTCGTCTTGTTCCTCGTTGGTCTGAGGTGTCCAGCCCTCACCTCGACCTTTCAGCTGTGCTGGATGTATAGGTTGTGTTTCAGACCCGAGTAGGAACCCCATCAAGCCTTCATCTGCAATGGCATTTAGGACCCAGCTGCCATAAGCTGTCCAGTTATGTCCATCGTCTGCAAGCTCTGGTAGGTTGTCCATGCTTTATCCAATAGCCTTGAGGGTATAGAGTGTTCTGGAAACTTTGTAGCAGAGTTGAGTAGTTGTTTTTGGACTTTGCACACTGAGTGGGCCTACAATAAAATTTTCTGCACTAGGTGGGGCTCATAACCTTTTGAAGGATGCTGTAGGTATCCTCAGTAGTGCAACAAGCTACTGATGTATTAGACCAACCTGTAGGTATCTACAGGATATCAGTAAGTATAATACTGGTAGTGAAAGTGAGCTTACCCTCAGTAGTGCAACAAGCTACTGAGGGAACAGTGAATAAACTACTGTAAAATGTGTGCTCTAAGGTGATTATGTAAGCACCCAAACATTGCACCAAAGTGAGCAGAACACAGGGGAGAATATATCTCCAACATCTCTGACATCTGGTCTTACTTTGCTTTGGGCATGATGATTGCACAATTGTCTGTGCACCACTTTCATCCATTCAGTGTGCTCCACCTCTGTCTCACTTGCTGGGAATGTGGACATGGATTTGCATTGGACATCATTGGGTAAGGCATCACTATCTCTGTGGGTCAGTACCTGAACTCTAACAGATCTAGCTTGTGAGGTCTCCAGGACAATGTCATCACTGGGATACACTGGCAAACTAGGGCTCAAACTGGGAGTGTCTATGGCCACACCATGGTACACCAGACTGGGGCTCCTAGAGCCATTTTTTTTTGGAGGATGACGAGCTGCAGGATTGTCAAGTCAATGGAGAGGAATATACTCAGACTTCAAGTTGGTTGAAGCTAAACAATTAACTACCTATGGAGAGGAATATACTGTAGGTAGGTAAGTAAGTGTTCCAATATAATGAATGGAAGGAGTCCCACCTCAGACTTCAAGTTGGTTGAAGCTGAGGTGCAGTAAGGAAAAAAAATAAACTGCTAAGTGTCCGCTTTTGGATTATGTAATGCTGTGCTCAGTGAACCACAACTAAGGTAAAAGTGATAAACTCCAACATTTTTAACCATGTTGCTGTAGCTCCAGATGCTACCCTCGACAGGCTTACCAACTGGGGTGGAATACTGACTTCCTAATGGAGTCAGCTTCGGAAGTGGGGACCTGTTGATGACTTCAGTGCCAGGCTGAGTTGTCAGGCTAGGAGGTAAGGATGATGCTCGAGCTTTTGTTGCTTGGTGAATGGACACTTGGGTGTTAACCATCTTTTTATTAAGTATTTGGATACTTACTCTTTTGTCTCTGCAGGGAATCAATTCTGCAGATGGTGGAGAAGGTATCAGTGGGGATATCATTTAGGGTTTGGGGTTAGACTGTATAGGCTGGAAAAAAATATGTAGTGGCGACAGTGAAGTGAGGCACTTGTGATGACACTACATGAGGAGCTTTCCTGTGGTTACCTCGAAGTTCCAAGACACCAAGGTCTGTATTTCTGGTATGTAGGAAAATTCTCTCTGTACATTAAGATACATGGCCCTTTTTATAGTAGAGAGAACAGGCACACAATATCAGTAAGAATGGGTGTGAATAAGAACTAGATCAACCACAAATGAGATACATAGAAGAAACATCAAAAGAATATTGAGAGAAAGGTGAGACAAAAGTTGGACTCTTCCAGTGATGAGGACTCCAGTTCATCTGAGCCTGAAGACTTGTCCAGTGAGAGCTCTAGTGATGATGGCTCGCCTTCTTCTAGCTCGAGTAGCAATACATCGAGCTCATCAAGTTTGAGTGATGATGACTTGTCCTCAATGAGCAGCGACTCCTCATCTGACATGAGCAAATCATCTACAAGCTTGTGAAGATGACAAGGAAGGTCCTGATGCTGTAAAGGGCAAGGCAAAGGATGCCATAAATCTAAGAAGCATTCCAAATCCCAAAGAAAGACAATACTCAAGCCTATCCCACCAGACAAGTATGAGGGATCTGATGACATCCACACTTTCCAGCGATTTGTTACTGAAGGCGCAGCCTTCATCACAGATGGCCGAGTCAAGCCTAAGAAGTGTGCTTTTATTCTGTTGCACTACTTGACTGGAAAGGTGCATGAGTTCTATGTGCAAGAAGTGTCTGGAGACCCTTACAAGTGGAGACTTTCAGACTTTTTCACACAACTCTTCAACTATTACTTCCCTATCAATTTCCGAATGCAACAAAGGGAAAAGCTGCAATCCTGTTATCAGAATTCTAAAACAGTTAAGAACTACCTGTATGAGCTCAACAAGCTGTGGAATATGATTGGGGAAACAGACGAATGTACCAAAGTCCACAAGTTCTGGGCTGGCCTTCAAAAGGAACTGCAGAGAGATCTGTGGAAGGAGAAGTTGAATCTGGAGGTCTCATCATTAAAGAAAATCACCACATCGGCTGAGATGCTTGAAATTGCACAGACAGTTGCTGGTGATTATACCTGCAAATCTAGAAGACAGAGAAGTAAGTGAAGGACACTGGAAAGTGCCACTGCCTCACCAGAGAGCCCTGAATGGCGGAAATCTGGATACAAATGAAGGCATGATTGCAAACAAAAGGCCAGGGGTGAAACCTACCAGAGGGACAACAATCCCATGGAATCCTCTAACCAGGGAGGAAGGTGGGGAAAATGCCCAGAAAAACATAAGCACGATACTCCAAAGTTGAGTAAAGAGGAACAGGAATGGCACAAGACAGAGGGACTTTGCTTCAATTGCCACAAGTTGGGACATTTCTCCAGGAACTGCCCAAGTCGGCACACCATATCCTCATTGAGCAAACCTCCAGGGTTATCTCACTTTGGCATGGACATCAATTTCAGTGATGTGGAGAATCAATGCCAATTGTCCAAATCATCTGAGAATGAACCTGGGCTGTCATTGAACTTCATACCTGTCCAGAGATACACAATCCAGGATGAGGATTATGACCTCCCTGACCTGGAGAGTGTATGGAGTGAAGATGAATATGATGGTCATGATGATGAAGTCACCACTGATGAAGAGGATCCTAATGCAGGGATGCAAGTGTATGTCTATAATAGTAGACAATTCCACAGGCCTTGCAAGGGGTACTATGGGATTGGACACCCTTTAGAGGATCAGGCTATGAACCTGTTATTGGGAATCTGTTATCTGGATGATGACCCAGAATCACTATGCACCTACATGGATTCACAGTTCCTTGTATATGACCTGGGGAATGGGAAACACATGATTGTTGAAAGTGAGCATGACATGCTTGGACCTGAGGATGGGATTACTGTCAAGACAGACTTGTTGAGCAACCCATCATCCTGACTCAACAGTTGGTATTGGTTCCAAAAGGGAGAGCATGCTGGGATTCTGAAGCCAGAGTTGCGACATCAAGAAAGGGTGCAGACTTGGAGATCAAAACCCATAGGGCATCCCATTGAAGACCAAGTTGCTGCCAATCTTGAGGAATGTAGCCTACAGATCCTGGAAGGGGGAAACTGAGACAGGTTTGTGTGTGTTAGGGAAGATAACTCAACCATACACATACTTGACCATCATATGGAGGTTTGCCTAGCTCTCCCACTGGATAAGGTAACCATACTGGAGTTCAACATCATGTACTGGTACGCAAGGGAATTGGTTTGCATGCTTATGGAGCACTTATGGAGCAATCCCTTGGAGGACAATGACTCAGGAATTCAACTCCTGTTTGAAAGTGAGGAGATTAGTGCAAGTGATGAGAGATCAGACTCAGAAGAAAGCATACTATGTGGAATGGCCCAACTGAAGAGTGCCAAAGCCTGCACCAAGGACAAAACTGTTCTACAACAAAACTCCTCAATCGCAAAAGACTTCCTGTACAGGATACCCAAGCCACTGGTAGTCATTGCGCACATAAATGGCCATCCAGCACATGTGCTGATCAATACTGGGTCACTGGCTGATTTCATGTCAGTAACCCTTGCAGAACAACTAAAGGTCAAGTGGATCCTGCTCGAGAAGCCACTTACCATACAGCTCGCCATTCAGGGCTTGAGATCTAAAGTGAATTTTGGCATGAAGGCCCAGCTCCAGTACCAGGGGATTGACTGTGAATGATATTTTGACATCATGAACCTACAAAACTATGATCTTATTCTGGGAACACTGTTCCTTTATCAGCACAAAGTAATGGTGGGGTTACACTCACCTAGAGTCATTGTTGGAAGCATATTGCCCACAGAGATGAAAGGAGTGCAGGTTTCCACTCTGGAATCACATGTGACAGAAGTTTACCATGACAATCTCGAAAAGGCAAGAATGTACTTACAAGAGCTTGCCAAGCTGCTGTGCTCTCAAGCTGGTGCTATGGCACTGCCCCCATTCCGAGCAATCAACCATGAAATACCCCTGATTGATGAAAAGAAAGTCTATCATTGGAGACCATCGAAGTGTCCTGATGCCATGCATCACTTATGGACAGAAAAGAAGAATGCCTACCTTAAGAGTGGTCGTTGGGAGTTGATGGCCACATGCATTACACACCTGAGGATGCTGATCCCAAAGGCAGGGAACCCACCTCAGCTTCGAGTGGTGGTTGACCTGCAAGAATGAAATAAGAACACTCATAAGTTGTCCTCACCTATGCCAGATATGGATGGAATTTTGAGATGAGAGGCCAAAAAGCCTTATTGATCAATCATCGATGGTGCCAATGCCTATGAGCAGATATGGGTGGTACCAGAGCATGTTGAATGGATGGCAGTAACAACACCTGATGGAAACATGGTCAGTCTCATTGTCCAGGGAGATTGTAACACACCAGCCACTTACCAAGCCCTGATGAATCACATTTTCAGGGAGTATATTGGCTCCTTCATGGATGTGTACCTTGACGACATTATCATCTATTCAGACACGTTAGAAGAGCATGTCTGACATGTCAAGACTGTGTTGGAAATACTCACCTGAGAAAAGCTATACCTGAGTGAAAAGAAGCTCAAGTTTCTGAGCAATGAGGTAAAAATCCTGGGCTGTGTGGTCACTGATGATGGGATGAAGTAAAGTTGACTGCATCCTCAACTGGAAGGTTCCAATGAATTGTACACTGTGTAAAGGATTCATCAGGTCAGTTGGTTACCTCACAGATGATATCTACAAAGTCCACATACCTCTAGGGGTGCTTGCTGAAGCAAGCACAGAGACTCACCCCTTTCAATGGATGTTCACTGAGCAATGGGCCTTTGAAACTGTAAAGCAATATGTTGCCACTTGCACTTGTGTACCCCTTGATTATGGACCAGACCACAATCCTGTCTGGGTAATGACCAATGCTTGTGGGAATGGCATTGGTGGCATTGTAGCACAAGGAGCAGATTGGAAGTCAGCCAAAGTCACTGCATTCTACTCCACAAAGATGTCTTCAGCTCAGCGCAACTACCTGGTCCATGAACAGGAACTCCTTGTGGGAGTGGAAACAATGTTGTGGCACCAGGACATCCTCCAAGGCATACATTTCACTTGGGTAACCAACCACAAAAGCCTGACATATCTGTTGGATCAGAAAGACTTGTCTGGGTGACAGGTGTGATGGTTGGAGAAGTTAGCTGAATTCAACTTCAGAATCAGGTATGTACCAGGAGAGAGAATGTTCTTCTGGATGCTCTTTCCCAAATGTACGAGTTTGATGCTCCCAGGACAATCTGTGCACATAGCAAATACCTGCATCATGACCTGGACATCGAGGAGACAGTACCACCAAAGGAGAAGCAGCAGATAATAAGCTTGCCTTTGTACATAGGCATTAAAGCACTCACAATGTCTACCAGGGCTCATGCACAAACTGATGCCCCTGTTGGGCCTTTGCCAATGGAGCAACCATCAGCTCGCCAACAGAAGCTGGTGCTAAAACCTCCAAGGAGACCTCCTGCACCAGTGATTGTGAAGCAACATTCCATGCCAACAATAGACCCAAATCTGCCCAAGGATGAGGGTGGCAAGATAAAAGTTCCTGCTAAGGATCAGCTGGAAGGAACAGGAAAGGGACCTGCATGGTGATGCCATGCTCTTACACCCCTAGCTGAGACTGGTCAACTGGAGACCAGAATTGAGTTTGTGTGACAAATGAAGGATCATTTCATTCTTCTTGGACCAGGTGAACAAAAGAAGGGGGGAAAGGGTAGTGGTCCTGTTGGAGTTTATCACTTTTACCTTAGTTGTGGTTCACCAAGCACAGCACTACATAATCCAAAAGTGGACACTTAGCAGTTTATTTTTTTTGCTTACTGCACCTCAGCTTCAACCAACTTGAAGTCTGAGTATATTCCTCTCTATAGACTTGACAATCCTGCAGCTCATCATCCTCCAAAAGGACCACCCCCTGAACATGCTACAGACACCTTGCCAGACACACAGAGCTCATTGCTGAGTGTGCAGGAACTAGATGATACAAGTGATACAAGCATGGGAGGCAATACAGAAATGAATCTTGTGCCCCTCATTGTGTACCCAGGAAATGAAGGCATACTTAGGGAAGCACAGAACAGATATGGTGAAGACCCATTCTTTACAGCTGTTTGCAAAATGATGTGGAAAATCTGTTCGACAATCAGACTGTTCGGATATAGCTGGGATAGGACCCCAGAAGTACCTTAGTGGGTAGCTACTGTCTGTTACCATAGTACACTAAGAATCAAACATACTGCCTGCATGCCCTCTCGCATGGTATCCATTGACCTCAAGTCTCATATTCCTGTCCTTCACCAAAATGGCTATAGCATCAAGCAAATCTGTAGTATTCTAGGCATCAAGAAAACACTCGTTTACAATTGACCATGCTTGTCCAGTACATGCTGTAGAAAATTGAGGTAGTTAGTATCATTGACAACAAAAGTAAGCTCTTTTGTCTTCATGGTCGCTTTTGGTGCAGTCTTTCCCTTCTCCTTTTTCTTGGGTCCATAGACAGAAAGCGAAATCGTGAAAGAATGTAATTTTTCTGCGACAGGAGTGGGGGATCGCAACGGCAATGACATGTTGAAAAACAAGTCTGCCATAGGGACGAAGTCTAAGTATGTGCTTACACTACACAATGTTACCATAGAGGTGGTTTTGGGGTCCTATCCCAGCTATATCTGAACAGACTAATTGTCAAACAGATTTTCCGCATCATTTTGCAAACAGCTGTAAACAGATACTGGATGCCCCGAAGGCATTCAAGAACTTTGAAATCACACCAGATGGTTTCATTCAATTAAGATTGCAAGACCATGTTGTATTCTGTGTCCTGGACATTGCAGTAAATGATAAATGACTAAGGGAAATGGTCATTGATCAAGCTCATTCCCTACTCGCACATCTAGGTGCTAGAAAAACAGTATCCTACATATGAGAGTTCTTATGGTGGGACTCTATGGTAAAGGACATCACTGTGTACTGCACATCATGTCAGACATGCCAACGAAGCAAACCACTGACTCATAAACCCTTCGGACTGCTGAACCCACTCTCTGTACCATCCAGGCCTTGGGAAGTGATTGGAGTAGATTTCATGGGACCACTCCCCAAATCCAAAGATCATGATGGTGAATATGACTCGATAACAGTGATCATCAACTTGTTAACATCCATGGTACACATTGTGCCAAGTTGAACAATGTACACTGCCCATGAAGTAGCAGAATTAATGTTCACCAAAGTGTATAAACATCATGGCTTACCTCGAGCGATCATTAGCAATTGCGATGTTTTATTCACAAGTACATTCTGGAAACACCTTAATGAACTAATTGGGATTAAGCAGAAGATGTTGAGTGCATACCATCTGGAAACAGATGGTGCTACTGAACATGCCAATCAAACCATTGCCCAGATGCTGAGATGCTGCATCGGGCCAAATCAGAAAGATTGGGTGTCACACCTACCTGCCATCAAGTTTGTGATCAACAATGCGACATCAGAGTCAACAGGCTATGCACCATTCTTCCTGAATACTGGATGGATGCCCCAACGGATGATATGGGACACTCCAACGAGAGATGAGTACCTGAGCATATGAGCATTTGCCAATAAAATGAAACTCACCTTGTTGGACACTCACAACACAATTCTGAAGGTGTGATTGAAACAGATGGTTGGCACTAATAAAAAGTGCTGAGTGTGTCCCTTTGTTGCAGGTGACCTTGTATATGTCTCCATGAACAATATTAGCTTGTCAAAGGGGACATCACGACAACTCATACCAAAGTTTATTGGGCTGTACCACATTTTGGATGACTTTGGGCATAATTCTTATTGCATCAAACTACCTGATAACCTGAAACAAAGAGGCATTCACAACATGTTTCATTCATCATTGCTAAGAGTGCACATACCAAATGACAATCGAAAGTTCCCTGGGCAGAAGGATGATCAAATCCCTGAGCTTGGAGGAACAAGCCAAGAATGGGCTGTCAACCAGATAATAAGTCATCATGGCAGCTGCTTGGAGGCAACATTCGAGGTGCAATGGACAGCCAGAGACCAAACATGGTTACCATTTGATGAGGTCACTCATCTAAAGGCACTAGCCAATTATTTCGAGGCCTTGGGGATAGACAGGATAAATGAGTTGCAAGATAAGGGTGATGGGGGATCATCTGAGGATGACCCCCAGGTGTTCCTTGGATACTTGGTACCTCACCCCAGTGGAACCTATAAAAACCATCCATGCAATGATAGAAATCTGTCTGCTCACCAGGTCCCCAGGTCAGTCAGACAAACCCCCAATCGAAATTGCTGTACCCATCCCTGACAACACATGCCTCCACCTCATACTGCCTACCCTTGTCACACACCCCAGCCTCATCATTCCCACTCACCTCCCCACCATCATAGTCATCAGCCACATTGACATCATCGCCACTCTCCATCCATGCAAGGGAGAGCTGGAGCCCACACACGGCCTAGATCACCTGCTGTCAGCTCATGTAGGAATCAAGGGTGGTTTGGTGAATGTACCAATCATAGACCTCCTCACATGTTGCAACCAAAGTTCACTAATCATGAACCCCCTGCACACTCAGCCAAAACCATTGCTCACATATATTGTCCAGCATGCTCCTGTGGTAGTCATAAACCAACCTCCCACCCAAAAAGAAAGTCGAAGGGTTGCTCACCCCAGTCACTGCTCGAAACTCAACCCACGCATCTGCGAGACTTAGATCCTGATGCCTCAGAGACACTCCAATGCACACTAGCAGACATCATTAGTGACTTGCTCAGCCTGGACATAGACAAACCACCTACTGCTGATCACCACTCACCTGACATGACAACCCCTGCCTGCTTCTTATCTGTAGAGCAAATCAGCCTGGACTTCTTCTTCACTGTGTGGGCTCCTGCCGGTCTTGGGGAGGCAGAACAGCACATGCTGGTCCATCATGAGCAGATGAAAGCTTACTTTACCTATGATAGGGTGTTGCAACCCACATTATCAGCATTTTTCTTCAGCTTGCCTTCTGACATATTTCATGGTGACAAATCATGGATTGTTGGTAGGTATGAACAATATGTCATGGATGTTTGGCCTGCGATGGCCGTCCTATTGTCCATAGCATTCAGCGTGATGACTACTAGAAACAAGATGAATGCTAACTTCAAGGAGAGGAAAACATTGGTTTCAGCTCACAATGCTACCATTCTTCACAAATTGAACGTCCAGCTGCCCTCTGATTGCCATGTCACCATGCAAATCTTGGGAGATATAATGGCTATCTTGTTGCAAATTCTGAAGGTGCGCCGGTTGACTTATTCCCTTACATATGCAATTCACACTTAGGGCAGTTTTATCTTGGTTTATTATCTGATGCATGGTTTGTGGGCCTGTGTAAGGATGCTTACTTCGGTGTTAGGGGAGCCGAGGATGACGACGAAGGAGTGGATGCAGTGGACGAGCCGCTGTTAGCATATACACAAACTCCTTGTCTCGAAGCGAGTCTTGCTGCCTCTGACATAGATCAGTTTGGTGAGTGGTCGATCTTAATGGCCAATGATGCCACAAAGGATCTCTTTCAGTTGAGATGGCATGACACAAAAAGGGCCACATGTGTGCTCAAGAAAATCAGGCAGGCTCCTCTGCATTTTCTAGATAAAGACATGTCACAAAATCCTTGAACACCTGCTCAGCATGCTGACCCTGAATATTAGCCCCCTTCTTGTTGTCCCAGTGGGCTCCAAATGGTCATGCTTGATAGTACTCAATATCTCAATATATCTTTCAAATCTATGACAGAAGATCAGTAAATCACAAGCAGTTTACAATGCTGACTTACATAGCCAGTCCACTTGTTTCTCACTACTTGATAGTTCTTAGGAGGTCCATCTGTGTGATAGTTGGCAATATGCAGGGCAGTGGCTTGATATGTAGCCATCTTGAAGTTCCCATTATTGCCCACCTCATGCTGGTTATTGTGCAGGAGCCTTACAAGAGCAGTGGTTTCTTCATAGTTCCAATGAACTCATGGAGTGGGAGCACTAGTCTTATTAGGCATTGAGTGAGTGAGTGAATCAAGAGTGTACTGAGATACAAGGGCAACAATGGCAGCAGCCAATACCCAGGCAAGCCTAAGCTGATCCAGATCATCATAATCCATCACAGGACATGTTTCAAACTCAATTCAAACTCACTATGTGAAGTGCCCCAGTGGAAAAACATGTACAAGCATCAAAGGAACTAATTGTAATTTACCTGAGGTTTCTGAACTAGCTCTAAATGAGAAATGGAGTTGAACACTGAGTGCTGAGTTGTCATACAATAGTAACAAAGTAGACACAGGGCTGTCAAACCTCAGGCCAAATCCTTGCCACAGGACTTGGGCTGGGCAGTTCTGCATAATTGAAGCAGAGTTCAAATAAACACATTATCCTTCCAGGGACAATTCATCATTGATAAATCACCTAGACTTGTACCTACTGGACTCTGGACCATTCTTGACCCTGGTATCCCCAGACTTGACACCATGTCACATCCATGTGATGTTTGTGGTTTCCACAAGATGACTACCTTAGCTACAATTGAAAATTGTATCTAAAATGTGTCAGATGGTCTGACTGGTCTGGGATCAGGTAGCTTCACTCTGATTGCAGATGATGGTCAGTGACACTCAGACAACTGAGCAATGTGGAGAACTTTGAGATGGATCAGGCACTTGACATATTGCCATCACAGTAGTCCAAGTTGACACCAACTACTGGTATTGTACCTGCGGTTATTGAAAAGCAGTGGGCAAATCCTCTGGAAAATCACTGTGAGCAATGAACACCAAGGTTCATATTTGAACTAGGCATAGAGGATTTTTTAATAATGCTGGATGCATAAAGTTAAATTCCTGGTACAAGTACAACATAGAAAGCTGGTTCCAAATTTGGAATGTCCACATAATGGCAAAATTCAAAGAAAAAAATGCAAGGGTAGGAATCCTGGAGGTCTTATGTTCACACTTCCATGCTGATAAGAACCAGAGGAGCTTACAGGAATCTCAGCAAACCACCAGAGCAATTAAATTATCTGTCTTTTCACATTTCAAGATGCTTTTTGCTGCATAAAATAGAGTGAATGTTTCATGATTGTAGAAGCAATAATGCCTCACACATCTGGTTACCCCTTGCAATATCCACAAGAATAGGACATAAAATCTCAACATCCTCACCATGCTCCTGAAAAGCTGCCTCAATTTGTTGGGTAACTTGAGCTTGGACACCAGATGTTTGATATTCTGTGAATGCTTTTGTCACATCCTTCTGCAAATCACTCCTCCCATTCTTGACCTGCAACAAAAAGTATAAGTATTCAAACACAAGTATAGAGCCTGCAATCTTCAGCTATGTTATTAAAACAAGAAAAATGTATTTACCAACACCATGTTCTGCAATAAATTGCATTGAAGATCCCCTTAAGGTGGAAAATTTTGGCATTGTAATGAATGGCAGTGGATGAGCAATGGTGGACTATAACATTTCAAATCATGTAATGGTCCTCTGATGGACAAGCCAGGAAGAGGGGGAACTTATAACCTGGTGAATATATCATGGACAGGATCCAATGTGGGTGAGAAGTGGTGGCACAAACCAACTGTAATCCTTGTTGGTGTCATGGGATACTGAATTAAGATGAAATTTTCATAAATTCTGAGTAAAATATGTTTGAAGTTGCCAATAGTGTAAAAGAGTCATAGTTACTGACATTCTGCAGAGGATATAAAGCTGAGAGTGACATTTCATAGAGGTATGCACCTACATCCTTGAAAGGTGTTATTAAGCAAACACTCAAATATAGTCATCAAGTATCCTACCATCTATTCAACATCAACATCCCACTCAACAAGCACAATGCACAAGACTCACTTCCTAATATCCAAAGTATAACAGGGTGGCAAGTAAGTTCAGCAGCAGGTATCAACATGGTCAGCAAACATCTACCACTACCTGCCATGATCACACTCACAAGCTATGACCCCAAGTAGCAGGGATCAAGGTCAGACTCAACATGCAACAACCTGCCTTGACCCCACTTACATGCTTCAAACCCCAAGTCCAGCAGCATGACAGTGAATTATTATCACCATGCATCCACCACCTGCCATGATTCCTGGAAACTCACAAGCTGAGTCCAAGTCCAACAGGGCACCAGTGAATGAAGTCAGCATGCATCTACTGCCACTTGCAGTCACTCCACTCACTCCCTATGAAACCAAGTCCAACAGGGTGGTATTGGACATGGTCAGCAAGCATCCCCACCTCCAATATGACTACACTCACATCCTATGAACCCAAACCAACAAGTTGAAGTGATCATCAACACCATCATCCATGACTCTACTCACTGGCTATGAACCCCAAGCCAACAAGGTAGTGGTGGATGCTCAGCCTTATGTGTCTGCCATTACCCACCATAATATCACTCACTCGCTATGAACCCAAGTCCATTGGGGTGCAGTGAATGAGTTCAGCATGCATCCACCATCACCTAGCAAGGCTCCACTCACTTCCTATGAACTCCATACCAACAGGGCCACCACAAGGTCAGTCAGCTCCACCACCATCTGTCATGACTCTACTCACATACTGTGATCCCCAAGTTCACCAAGATGACAGTGAGGACATGATAAACATGCATCCACTACTACCCACCATGACTCTACTCACTTCCTACAAGCCCAAACCAATAGGGCAGTAGTGAATGTGGTTGGCATGCATCTATCACCAGCTTTTATGACTCTACTCACTTCCTATGAGCCCAGGACCAACAGGGTGCAAGTGAACAAGGTCAGCAAGCATCCACCACTACCTACCATGACTCCACCCACATACTATAAACCCATGACCAACAAGGTGGCAGTGTACAAGGTCAGCAAGTATTCACCACCACTTGCCATGACTCCACTCACAAGCTATGAGTCCAAGACCAATGTATGAGGTCAGCATGAATGCACCTCCCCCAGCAATGACTCCACTCACAAACTTTGAACATAATGACCCATGGTCAGCATATGTATGTACATACATCCTCCTCCACCTGTGATGACTCCACTCACTTCCTATGAACCCCAACCAATAGGGTGTGAATATCATCAGAAAGCATCCATCATCTCCACCACTATGACACCACTCACATACTATGAAACAAGCCAGCAGAGTAGAAGCAAACAGGGTCAGTATGGATCCACAACCAACTTTAATAGCTCAACTCACTGGCTATGAATCAAAGTCCAATAGTGCAATGGTCAGCATGTATCACCTGCCATGGTTTTACTCACATTCTATGCACCCACATGATAGTAGTGAACATGACCATCATTCCACCATTTGTTACTTTTGATGGCTCCACTCACCTCCTGTGACACCAAGACCAACAGGGTGGCAATGAATGAAGTCATAAAGCATCCACTGCTACCAACTAAGTCTTCACTCACATCCTATGAACCCAAATTGGCAAGAGACATGATCAGCATACATCCCAAAATACCTGTTCTCATTCCACTTACTTCCTGGAAACCCAAACCAACAGGGTAGTGAAAATTATCATAAAACATCCACCATCATGCCACCACAGCCCTACTAGCATGCACAGCAAATGCTTTGAGTAAGGAAGGGCTGCAAGAGCTCATCATATCAACACAGCAATCTAACCTGGGACTGTGCATTGAATTTGCTATAATGAAGTAAGTGGGGAAGTTTAACACCTAGAGTGTATTGACAGGTGCAAGAACATTGAAGAAGTGGATGGATAAGATGGCTGGCAAGATTATACCAGCTCTCCTGACATCTATGCTCTCAAGATGGTTTCCATTTGTAAGGAACAGCATGTTCTATGAATGAGAGCTCATTATTTAATAGAAAGTTGGTGAAGTGGTGAAAGTTGCTGCTTAACCATGCTAACCATGGTTGCTGTCTTGTTGTTGGCCTTTGCTGATAGTATGTGAGTGGAGTTATGGTGGGTGATTGTAGTGGATGTATGTATGCTGACCATGTTCACTACTGTCCTGTTGGACCATGGGGTCAAAGTTTGTGAGTGAAGTCATGGCAAATGGTGTGGATGCATGCTGACCTTGTTCACTACTAACCCATTGGACTTGGGTTCATAGGATGTGAGTGGTGTCATGGCCAATGGTGATAGGTTCATGTTAACCTCATATGCTGCCACCCTGTTGGATGTTGGCTTATAGCTTGTGAGTGGAGTGATGGCAGGTAGTAGTGAATGCATACTGAGCAAGTTTACTGCCACCCTATTGGACTTGGGTTCATAGCTTGTGAGTGCAGTCTGCATCTTCTTCATCCATTCCTGCAGTGATTTCCTATGTCATCTGACAATCCCAATGTAACATATGTATGGAGTACCTACTACTGAGTGACAAATAGTCATGAGGTGGAAATTCAAGGTTATTCAACCAATTCTTGAGCTTCACAATATAATTGCTCAGAACTTCTTCCATTTCTTTTGCCCTTGTTGCATCATCTACATCAAATCCTTGGTCCTCAAGCTGCTCAAAGACCTCAAGCTCCAAAGAATCTGCCTTTGTTGACAGCAAAATCACAGGAACTGTAGAAACACCAGATTTGTAAACTAAAATAAGTTTATAAAAATATACACACACCATGCCCTGTATCACACTCATCAAAAAACTTTCTTTCAGCAGCTGTAATCATTCTATGACTCTCATTCATTGGAACACAAAACCTAAACCAATCACCAGAATCATGTCAGTTCACTGATAGTGAGGCACTGTGGGACTCATGGTGGTAACCTTACCAAATGGCATGTATTCTCTCATCTAGTTTGGGTGTCCTGGCACGATCCAGCACAAATTTCTTCATCATGTCAAACTGCTTTTCACTTCCAGCCTCAAATCCACATGAGTCATGGAATATAAACTGTGGATGACTCCGAAAGATCAGCTCATCCTCAATGTTATGTTCACCATGCTGGATACATTAAACAGTAAGTTAGATGACAAATGGGAGGTGAACTCACTGCCAGTGAAGCCTGGACTACATTGGCATCCAGCTAGTCATACCCCAGCAGTGTTAATCTCAAGCAAGAATGACAGATCATGCATACCTTCCATCCTTCTCTATTAACAATTTCCGGTTCATCTATAGTGTTACAAACCCTCTGCAAAATTGTTGTTTTACCTGCATTTGCCCTGCCCATAACAAGAATGCGAAAGTGACGAATGCGGTCAACATGTTGTTTAGCTTTCACAGGATCTAGGCAATAGGCAGGCTGGGAAGAGGGAAATTCTGGTTATTAATGTTAGACCTCCATCATCCATCATAGAGACAACACTGCCCATGGGTACTTCTCCAGCACATCCAGGGAGAGAACATGAACTAGTAGATTGGCTCTCCACGCCAGTCATCATAGGAGCAGCGGTGCTTGCACTGTTTGGTAAAGAACCTGGGCACGCCAATTCAGTAGATACGTGACAGAACATGAAAGAATCTGTGCATCTACCTTGAGCGGAGATGGGATCGGGATCATCCACACTGCTGGGGCTAGGCAGAGAACGCGGACAAATGATTCCGAGTGACGTGGCAACACAGACGTCTGCATCGTCTGCTGGTGCGGCTAGTCGAGTAGATTCAGTGCTAGCGAGAGCACTCAGGTCGACTTCTTCGTCGCTCCGAGCCCGAGCAAGCCGCCGCCATAAAGACCATAATGCGCTGAAACATCCAGGAGCCATGGAGAACGAAAAGACAGGTTCTTAGAATTCTCTGGAGAGCAGTAAGTATACTATTCCTTACAGTGCAACCGGCAGCACACAGCAGTTGGCAGTCACAAGAAAGTCACGACCAGTCACGCATGCTGAATATTAGCTAGCAAGGCATTAGAGTAGTATTCGTAGCAGTATGTTCTAATAAATTAGTTCCGTGATGGCATCCGACCTTAATTGCCTTAATGTGAGCTCTGAACCTTGAGGGATGGAGTGGGGTAGCTGAAGTCCACAACCACGACCTCCTGTGCAGGGGTAAGGATCTGTAACTTGGCATCAGAATCTGCATCAGCCTGGTGAACTCCCAAGCATCGATCGCTAAGTGTGTCCCATATTTGGTACTAGCCGTGGACAAGGAGGTGCAGGGAGGCCTTGAAGCAGACAGGACGAGTGTGATGGGGACAGATTTTAGAACAGAGACGGAGGAAGAGAATGGTAAGTCCTTTTTATATCACCCATTGCCTAATGTTTCTTGGTGTTGATCATGACAGGTCACTATTTTCATTTCATTTTTTCAGATACTTGTCAAATGCCACCTTTGCCAATGCCAGATTTGCTGGATCCCACAACGGTATCTCACCTCGCATCTGTACCATGCTTAAGCCTTCCCACACGATGTTGTGATCCAGCATCACATACAGTAATGGACTGGCACTTGCACCACCCACCAGCACTTGCATCAATATGAAATACAACACCACACACACACACACATGAAAACATCTGTATAGTGTATGTAGCAATGATATATTATAGTAAGGAGCAATGTTATACAAAGAAATGGATTGTTTTATTGTGGGATGTTTCACAATGCTCAAATCAAAGTGTAAAATCTGCAGTTTTTTGAGTATATCACTGGTGGGTGTACCAGCACTTGTCACACTACTCTGGAATTGTCATATGTTGTTCATTACAGTATCACCTACAAGCATGTGCTACAACTACATATGATCTGCACACATGAGACTTGCCAGAGGGATGCCAGTGAAGCATGTCCTTTATGCTTGTATCACACCTTTATCAGGGCACTAAACTTAAAATGGTGACAAGCAATTAAGCGACGTCCACAAGAAGTCATGCAATAGAGCTGAAAAGTTTTTGATCTGCCAGCATGCCAGGCCATGCATTGTCTCAGACAAAGAAGAAGCAGATCCAATCTGAGTTGCGGGAGGAAGCCATTGCCCAGGCTGTTCAGCTATGCAAGGAAGAGGAGGAGAAACCAGATGCTGAAAGGGCAAGTGTCCATGCAATCTGCCATAAAGTAGAAGAAGAATGGAGACAGAAACAGAAATATGTAAGGGTAAGTAGGGACACAGTACAGCGATGACTGCAGGGTGGAAGGAGTTCCCATCAGTTCAACATGGAAATGAATGCCTGGCTTACTGAAGAAGAGGAGAAGAACATGGTCACATTCTGTCTCGACTATGCAGCACGAGGTTTCCCACTCAATCACAATTCACTATGACTCCATGTCAACACAATCTTGCATACACGCCTTGGAGAGAGATTCCCAGAGTCAGGGGTTGGCCTGAATTGGACAGATTGCTTTGTCGAACGACATTCTGCCCAGTTGGGTCGATACTGGAGTTCATCACTTGATTCCAATTGTTGTCATGCTGTCAATGCAAACACACACCAGGAATGGTTCAAACTTCTCAGGGATACAATGGAGATGTACCAAATCAAACATGATTGCCTATGGGCAGCAGATGAGACAGGCTTCCAACTGGGTGGAGGGGTCAAAGAGCAGGTGTTGGGTCCTGCAGGGGCTGAACTACAACACCAGCAACATGATGGGAATCATGAAAATATTACTGTCATGGTGACAATCTGTGCTGATGGAGAGGAGTTACCACCTACTGTGATTTATAACGGTCAACACTTCTCAACAGAATGGCACCAAAATAATACCTTGAATGCAAGGTTAGTACTGTCAAAGACTATTCTAGTGGCATCACACTGACTCGAAGCCTTCTCAGCATTGCGCACTCCCCAAAAGGCTGGACAGACGGAGTAATTGGGCGTCTCTGGATTGAGGACTTTGATCAGAAAACCCATGCCAAGGCAAATGGCCATGCCCATCTTCTGCTTGTTGATGGACACAATTCACATTACACAAAAGAATTCTTAGATTATGCCAGGGAAGACAACATTCATGTACTCTGCTACCCAGCCCACACCACACACATCTATCAAGGGCTAGATGTGGGTATTTTCAGAGTGCTGAAGCATTACTGGACCCTTGAATGTGATCAGTATATGAAAGACACACATCAGAAGGTTGGAAAGGGAAACTTCTTGGCCATCTACTCCAGGGCTCACCAAAAAGCCCTCACTCCAGAAACAATTCGGGCAGCATTCTGGAAGACTGGGGTTTGGCCACTAAACCCTAATGTTGTGTCAATGGAAATGATGGCACACAGCCACGAAACATCAGCCATCAGCCACATGCCCCTCCCACAGTCAAGTCCTGTCTGTGCAGTATCAAAGGCTATCTATGAATATCAACTTCAACAGCACACATCAGGTGGAGAATCACCAGATGCACAGTGGCATCTAGTGGCTCATGAAGCTACAGAGGCACTTGCATCAACATCAGCATCATTTCTCATGGACAAAACACCCCTTACCTCAGCAGATCAGCTGCCCATGTACCAGCCCTCACCATTGACACCTACTCGAAAGTGGAGACATGCACTGTTAGATCGAGAGCCAGAAAGTGAACTGGAGCACATGTACCAAGAAGCCATGCACCAATCATTTGCTCAGGAAGACCAATACAAGGCATCCACTATTGAGATGCAATCTGTGCTTGTGCTACAGTCCATGCACTGCAACAGAGTTATGGGTCAACTAGCTGCCCAGGAAGAAAAGGAGAAGGAGAAGAAAAAACGGAAAGGAAAACTTATGGGTGATGGGTTACCTAGGCTACTGACTGGGGATGCATTCTACAACCATGTTCTCGAGTTTGAAAAGGCAGCTGCAGAGGAAGAAGTTCAGCAAGAAAACAGGAAAAGGCAGAAGGAAAGTCGAGCTGAGGCACTGGAGGTGTGGAGAAAGGCAGATAAGGAGCAGTGACAGCATAACAAGGCCCACAATGAGGCATACCAAGCAGAACTCAAATGCTGGAAAGCAGAGAGGGACTTGGCACGGGAAGAAAAACAGCAGCCTCATTGGAATCAACCAAAACAAGGAAAACTTGAAACACCTTTAACTAAGCCTATGGCCAAGAGCACAAACAACAGTGAGGGCAGGGATGGGAGTGAAGTCGACGATGATGAAGGCAGCAAGAGCGAGGATGAACATTAGATAATCAGCAATGGGATAATCAGTGTCACTTAGAGCTATATATTACATAATACAGATTTACTGTTTTTGGTGCGGCGCAAGTGGTGGTGCAGAGGCGATAAGAAACCAAAACTTTGCCACCTTCCACAGCACAGAAAACATTCCTGATATACTTCAAAATTCATATGGAGGTTACCAAAGTATATAATAATGTATTCCCCATTCATGATTTATGTATATATTGTGTTGTAATGAAATACGAGCCAACTAAAATTTGTTGGTGCAAGTGCCGGTCCATTACTGTAATCAGACCAACAAATGATCAGCGAAATCAACTAATGGTTCTCTTAGAGCACGATTCCCTAGCTATGCTTAGTAAGGCATGTCTCCAACATCCCCTGGCATTTCAATATCATAGTACCATCAGAACAGATTTGTCCCAGATCATGCTCCTTGCAGATGGATTCCATGCCAGCCACATCATCTGGCCTCCATATACCTCTCTCCTGCTTAAGTCAAGTGGATATCGCGCTTCACCTGTTCTCCCTGCCCAGTTGAAATCAATTATCTTGAACGTCTTTCCATTGTGTGACACCATGACATTCACATCATGAATATCGCCATGGAAGAAGCCTGCAGTGTAAAACGCCTCCAGTTTCTCGTTGAATTCATCCATGACAGACCCGGTAGCGGGCTGCTTGCATAGCGTCACATAGTTGGAGAGCATATTCACGACCACCATGGTCGTGCTGCCTGGGATCTCTACGGAAGCTCACGGGGTTGGTGTACATCCTAAAGACTTGAAAACATGGTGTACTTCGGGCACATCTGATGCCGATCTCATCATCATTGCGTTTAACAGTCCCGAAAAATAAGCATTTGTCAGGGTTAGACATCTTCTGATATTAGAGTTCTTAGGTTTTTTTGCCATCAGCAGTTGTTGGATAACTCATGGGGTGCAGGAACATATAGGGGCAGCCGCTGAGGAGGGGGGTTTAATTTTGCAGACTAGGGATCTTTGTTGTAGTATTTCTTCAGCAACTAGAGAGCTTTCCAACTCGAGTCGACTTGCCTCCATGTAGTATGACAGAGCTTGAGTATATGGCTTGGAGGATGTACTCGAAGTCTCGTTATAGGTTTGGACAACCAAATAATGATGATCACTGGCACACAACTCACCATCCACCTCGAAATTCTTGATCTTGGTGCTGGTAAGGTCCGAACCACAGTATTTTTTTTTTGGCAAACTGCCTTCATGTGCTTGGTTCATACTCATAAACCTCCATCATCAAGTCTGCAAAGTTCTGACCAAACATATGGTCCTCACATGCATATTGGTAATTTAGACAGTCATCCAAGAACTAGCCAAAATCTTCATGTGGTAGCGTCAGAGGGATAGTATCAGCTGCCTCTTGAGAGCAGGCACAGGTATGGTTCAGCATTCGAGGTGCTGGTGCTCCCGAAATGATGTTATACTTAAGGAAATGGAAGGCACTGCCTTGGGATTCTGACTGAAGAACGTCTTTCCATACGACTGCAGCAGCACGATCTTCCATGGTGGGAGGATATGGGAGTGGAGCTGGTATCCCTGGACCTGGGAATCAATATGGTTCGACGAGAAGTTGAGATCACTTACTTTCAGCATACCAAACATCAGAAGCGATCAAAGGCATATCTTTAAGTAAATGGAAGATCCCTAAAAGTTTCCGATATCGTTTTGCTCCTAAGGAGCAAAGTACCCCTGTACATTTTTTTCCCTTTAAATTCGAGACGACGCTCGAGACAGAACATAGCGCAAGCAAGACAAGGAGCACATCGCTCAGGGATCACATGTATTTTCTTGATCATGGCCTTGAGAGCATCGACTGTTTGATCTGAATGGATTACAATCCCGAGACCTAGCGTGGACACATATTGTGCGCGAACTCCAAGTTGCTGTTTTGCAACCAGCATGCAATTTTAATTACACCATCATAGTCCAGAGGAATAAAGTATGGATCATTATCGCCGCACAGCAATTACAAGTGCCACAGACCAACAATGATTCACGAAGTGAAGGTGAAATTCGTCTTCCAGTGGTGTTGAGTTAAAATGGCTTACATCAGTAAAGTATACATTTATTCCGAAAAATTTGCAGGTGGCTGTGCTTACAGCCACTGCAAATTTCGCTGACTAAGCGGAAGGCGTGCATGCGAGAAAGTGAGGGTTGGGAGACTTGTGGGCTGTGCACAACCCTTGCCTGTACATCTGTACTCAATTCAATGCTACTGGAAGCCACTCTATGTCAGCCATGTAACTATTCACGAAATAAATGGGTATTCTGTGAAGAGACCCGCCCAAATTTGCTAGATGAGTGGTGTTCGGGCATGGGAAGCGGTCACGTGATCATGCCTCGCATGTGGCACTTGCGCTTCGGGCTTGGCTGCACGCATGCGAACATGCGCTCGCAAAAAAATTGGCACGGGCCACCCTCCTGCCTGGGAAAATTTGCTTATCTGGCTGCAAATTTCCCAGTGCTAAGTCACTTAGCACACTTTACAATGGATTTTGCACTTTACAACCCATTCCTGATGCAAATTTCCCACTTTTCGTTGGTTAAGAGCATAGATAAACATGTGTAGGACATGAACAGAGTGCCTCGGCACCCTCCCAAGCCATCCCACCCAAGCCCTGACATTGCAATGCCTGGCAGGGCCCACTCGAATGCTCGAACCCCCTCCCCACCCACCCGCCTGAGGGCAGCCTTTCCTTTTAAGGAAGTTCCCACAGCATCACCACCTGCAAATTTTTTGAACTAAGTACATGTATCATAAATGAGAGACTGACAGAGTTGAGCCATCAAATGTCAGGCCAAATCCTTGCCACAGGACTTGGGCTGGGCAGATCTACATAATTGAAACAGAGTTCAAATAAACACATTGTCCTCCCAAGGATGATTCATCGTCGTCAGATTGCCTAGACTTGTAGTGAGAAGTAGATGAACCAGTAAGCTTTGGAAATCAGCAAGTAGCAATGCCAACTGTATACTGTGTACATGCATGGAAAGTGATGGAGTATCATTAAGACATCTGCAGAAAAGATGTTTGAAGAGGACATTCTCATCAACACCTTGATGGCATCATAAACAACCAATTGCTTCTCCATAAACATACTGGATCCTCTCCATCCCCTCTACACTTCCACCTTCACAGCCACTGTTGCTGCATCCTTCTGCAAATTTGCACCCAAAGCAAAACACTCCTCATAATATATGCATTCCTGAGGATTTGTCAGCCCCTTATCCCAACAAAAATCAAAAACAGGACATCACCTGCAAGGGGCCTGTGACCAGCCAAGCACGACATGCTCTTGTCTGATCACACGATATACGAAGATACCATTTGAAACCTCGCTGGATTCAGATTCTTTGGTGGAAGACATATCCTGGCATTTTTTTGACTTGTGTTTATGTTTCTTTTTTCTGTCTTCCTCCTCTTCCTCCTCTGAAGATGAATCACTATGTTTACTCTTGCACTTCCTCTTCTTTGACAATTTTGCAGAACTTTCTTCATCGCTGTCCTTGTCTCTCTTTGACCATTTCTTCCATCTCTTCGCCTTTGACCAATCCTCAGATTCACTGTCTGAATCACTTTTGGAGTCTTCTTTTGTCCTCCACCATTTGCACTTGCTCGACTCTTTGGTCTTGCTAGAACCACACTTATGCTTCTTCAAACAAGAGCAGTCATCCTCACTCAATTCAGATTCCAAGCCGGAACCACTTCCTTCAGAATCAGACAGAAGATTCCAGGCACCAGCACTGAATGCAGGAATCTGTGGTGTCATCAGCGAAAGAACTCAACATGGGACAATGAAGCAAGGCAAATTGTCACACCTTTTCAATCTCACCATCGAGCTCCAATACTCTTAAGAGCATCTCTACATGCTCAACTCCCAACTCTGTCTCCATAATCTTACTCTTGCTGAGGAAGTGTTGTATTTGTTGTGTGGATGGGTAAGATGAAGCTGCACCTATCACGTATAAACATATTTGATTAGGTGAAACATGTTTTCTGTTCTGTTTCAGAAATGACTGGTGGGAAAATGTGTGAGTCTCCCCAAATATGCAGATAAAAATAGAAACCCTATGCAGTCACAGATGTAATGGAGACATGCAGAAGATAAAAGCTTGATAAACTCAGCATCTAGTTCATTGTCAGTGTACCAGGGACCACCCATGAGTTCTACCAATGGCTCCAGGTGAGCAAGCATGTATATCTTGTGCATTGGGTGCTGGTGTATGCATATGCATGGTACCATCAGTTGTCCATTCTTCACAAAACGAGTATTTTCAGTGGGATCATCTACATACTCAGATAGCTTTGGTGGATTTGACGAGTTGTTTTTGGACTAGGGATTTCAGACAGCGATCGATGACAGTCTGGTGCAGTTCGGTCTTGGCTTTTAGGTGTTTCGTCCATATTCCTGCAATGATCATTCAATGTGTAAGAAAGATGATCTATGAGGAACTTCTGCTCCATCACACCTTCATTTCTGGATGCTTGGATGTGGCTGAGGACCATAGCTTCTTCGGGCATCATGTCCTTCTTTCTGAGACAGACAGATAAGAGAACACAACACATAAAGTAGTAGGTGACCACACACATTTCTATCTCATTCTTTGCCACAGCTCGGAATGCAGTTACCCCACCAGCACTGGCCATAACCTTGAACATCCCCTGCACTGTCCAATCAGGAAGGCACACAGAAGCTGTTTAGAGGAATGTTTACCGTCCCGAGCAAAAAGTTGATGGCAGCCATGCAAGCAGCTGCATCCGGTACAACCTTGTCAGCATCTTTCACTGCAAGTATCTGTTGAATGAAGATCTTTCATTATGACACGATTTGGGTAGGGGATTTCTGAGGGGATTGGCTGACCTTGTCGTGTGCTGCGAGAGCAGCTTGATGGAGCTTGAGCTCATCCGCGCTGAGCTTTCGGCCACTCATCTTGCTGTATGTGGATGTCACCGAGACTTGGTAGTAGTAGAAAATAATCACGTGACAGTTACCAGTTGAGATCGAGGCGCCGATCAAGCAGTGCTGGTGAAAACATTCACCGTGGCCCGACCGCCGTCTCCACGTCCACCACGGCGACATGGCCGATCGCAAATGGGGCGAACAAAAAGATGTTAACGAAAGCCTTTCGACATACTTTGAAAGGTGCACGGAGCTAGTGCGACAATATGCGGACGTGTAAGTCCATTCTCATTACGCCACGGTTGACTATCGTGATTAACGGAGTTTTTGCCAGGATCGAGCAAAACTATGCACGTCCAGCCATAGCAATTGGGATTAGAAAGTTCGAAGAGAAACCTATAATGATGGTTCGTCCACTTCGCTGTCATCGACGTCGTTTGCTGAATCCCTGTAGACATTCGTTACCGTCCTTTCTATCCTTGCTATTCTGCCAATATTGTCGTTCGTGTGCGTACACATTCCGTGCTGCCTATTAATGCTGACAAGCTTCTAGCGGGATATCTATCTTTATCATTTCGTCTATCGTATTCGTCGCTGCCGCGTCTGCGATCACGGCTTCCCTCGTGACCGAGTCAGTCATCGGTATGTTCAGGCAGCGTATAGCCCTACAACTATCTTTTTTTAATCTAACGCTCCAACCATACAGTGTCGATCGGGATATGCACGCTGTGCTCGCTCGTTCTCGTTGCAGTCTTTGCGACGACTTTCTTACTTTCTTTATATTCGGTCTTTCGATTTGTCTTGCTGGTACGGTCCAACGGTCGGTCTGGTATCACGGAGTGGGTTATGGAGACGAGACAGCACTTGTTACTACCCAGACGAGTGGAAGAAGAATGCGAAGGACCGAATGGGCCCGATATCACCGAGGTTCAGCATCACATACCTGACCATGCAAGCCTGACCGATGACTGGTCCCAGGAGATTGATTGAATCAGTTGTGGTTTTCTACTGATGCTATTCTCGGGCTATGCTAGCATGTTTCAAACATACCCTTGGATTTTAATGTTATGAATGCGCTCCTCGGCTATAATACTAACATCCGCGTGCATCCAGGCCAAGAGTGCAGTGAATACCGCAGATCCTAGCTCAGGTGTTGATCTATTAAAATACTACTAGTGAGAATGTTATTAATGCATCGTGGCGTAAGTTAGACAAGTTGCACACGCACTAGTCGGTGAACTAGGTGGGTCCGCCTGCCCTCGAAACGACCGCCGGCGAGAAGCATCGAGTGCTTTCAAAGAGCTTCCTCCAGATGCACTAAGCAAACAAGATCACGGCTTACTGACAGATACCATGTAAACTGGTTCCCCGAGAGCCTGAAGCTTAAATCTGTCACTAGTTTGGCCCAGCGGGCAAAGGGTCTTGGTGGCTGGAAGCCGCGGTACGGCCAGCCCGGAGTGACCCAAGACATCGAGGAGAGTACCAGTGAGACGGGGATCGGCTGCTGGGATCGGTGGAGGATGGACGAGTTCCGGTCCGAACCGGCGAGGAATCCAACTGTGCGACTTACGTAATTCACGGCGCAGTGATTCCGAGTTGTACTTCATACGCTCCTACTCGCTAATTAGCTGGCGGATTGTTGCCCCGTAGTCTCGCCCTAAACTCCATACTGACTGACTCATCCCAGAAGGCTATCTCTGTATCCTTCCGGGACGAGTCTCTCAGTTGGGTTAGAGACTAGTAGAATTGAAAGAGTCCGCGGAACATATCTTGAAGCTTGAAGCGTTGGTGACATTTGTATTGACGTTCGCGGTCGTCAGTAAGGAACTTGTACGGTAAAATGCAGACCAGCCAACTGGTCGCAACTGATCAACGTTTTACTATACAGCGTCACCAACTGTGACTTTGTGATCCATGCTCCTCATCAATCGTTCCGAAATCTCGGTCCACATTCCATGTCTCCGCTCCGATACGCTCCTACATTCCGAAGCAAGCAAGGTCCCCTGGCAGCAAGCGCGGCCTCTGTACCGAGTTGTCGGCAGCAACGCCGTCCCCTAAGTAGTTCAACAAGGTCCGTGCTGTATCCCCCCCACATTCTCTGCCTTCGCTCCTCGCATGTCAGTCGATACGACGGTGGGCAGTCCTGGCTGGATTCTCTTCTACCTGTGACGTGAACTTCCTCGTGTCCCAGGGGGAAGACAATCCACCTAGTATCAATACCATAGTACCACTCCAGGAAGTATTATCCACCTAAACTGGTTCAACCTCAAATAATCCATCCTTCGAGCTTCAAGGTTTGTTTCTTCTCCATGTCTCGAACCTTTTTACCGCTCGCACCCCCCGATGTGGAGTCAATTTCATTGGACAAGCCAACTATCTTCGGATCACGTGTGTGAGGCTGTCCATAGTATTTAGTATTCCCGAACTGACATGTTTCGATTCTATATCCTCATACCTTGACAGCTCTAATTTTCACTTTTCGAACTTCCACCGCCAACCTTGTGCCCGGTTGGACGTTTGGATCCGTCATGCAACCTGACAAACGTGGCGGCGGCTTTCAAAACAATACTTTTCGTAACACACGAACAGATACGTTCACGCCACGATGAGTTCACAGAATAATGAAATGGGATACTGGCGCAACCTCGCGATGCGGCGGGGACATCAAAGACTTGACCCCAACTACGTTAACAATGCCATAAGAGACATACGCGAAAACGACCTTCGCCACAGCGTTTATGATATTCATCAAACCAGGCAGCCTCGTACGCCACACTCCTATCGTACTTTTACCCCACACCTCCCTCGTACTCATGCCTCGTATGTCCCTCAAGGAAACGATCCTCATCTCCATGCACACACCCAAACTCGTGCACAATTCCTGAGACCAGTTGTGACCCCTGTTATTCCCTTCAGTGAGATACGTGATACATTCTCCCATCCGCCTTTTACCTGGGCGGATTAACCCTCTTCAGGAATCCATTTCCATCTGCTACTCCAGCCTCTGGATCATCGTCCGCCGCGGCCCTACCGACAGCAACACAGCTCGCATACACCTGCCTATCATAGAGCGACGGAGTTCGACTCTGCTCGTCCTTCACACACACCCCAGCATGCTATGCCGCCACCTTTGGATGAAGGAATTCGGATCAATCCAAATACGTGGCTCTAATTCCCACAACTTTTGACGCCACATGTTTTGGCAATGACAGAACCAACGTTATCGAATCACCGTCCACAACGGCGTCCGCCATTCGCCCATAACACCTCAGGGACGCGGGTGCCACCGCAACGAAGTCTTGCACCCTCCCCCGGGGCATATACGTTCCGTTTTCCTCCCCATCCACTATCCCACCCACACCCATATTACTCCTATGTGCCAGCGGGAATGTTCCGGGCCGGAAATATCATATTTGGACAAGAATCTGCGTCGGCACGACAGAGATCTGCACGTCCATGAGCCACAGCACCAGTGCAACCACTGGTACCTGATCTACACACGGCAGCCCAACTACCGGGTGGATGGCCGTTCACTGGGCCATCTCCATGGCGGCCCCCATGGGTACCGGGTGTTACACCTGGTTTGAGTAGCATCCCACAATGGACTCCAGGCACCTGGCCACCATTTCCGTGGCCCACCGAAGTTCCTGTCCGACTCACCCCATGGCTCATTCCCAACCCTGTAAATTCTGGTGCTCCCCAGATAAAACGGGACATGAGTACGCGTCCTATGACGGCTCGACGTATCACCGGTGCACGTGTTATTCTGCCCTAGACTCTAGACTTGCGAGGGGGTGGAAGCGCAGGCGCTGGAATAGACCACGTACCAGCGACCTTACCCCCGTCTGACAGAATTCTCGTGCTATGCGATGTTGGCTTCATGAGCCAATTCTGGGGCCCGATCGTCATCGAACGACCAGGGAGGAAGTGCCACGATACGTGACCTTCTGAAAGGTATCTATGCATTCTTCCAGACGCGCCTTGCGCGTGCGGAAGTGGAGCATACCGTCTCTCTTGGATGAGACAATTATCATTTATTAGTGGATGCTTATCGGCGGAGGACGACACAGAGACACTTGGGAGTGCTGAGAGATTGGGAGTGGAGGGATGGGATGAGGATGGTGGATTGTCTTGGGGATAAGACGTGGTGATGGGGTGTGTGGGTGGCTTATAACCCGAATGGGACGTGGCAGTTAAACCTGGGACTCGCGAACCCACACACTGGAATACATGACCTGTGCTTTCATCAGAGAGGTGCATGTCGGTGTGCCACGTCGAGCATGCACGAACCACTGAAAACCATTTCAACTGTCCCTGGCATACCTATTGATGATGATGACCTGTGATTAGCCCGCAGCGATGATTGTAGCTGCCTGTGGGGTATTCTGTTGCTGGCAGTGATGCAAATCCTGAATGTGCATCGTTTTTTTTTTACAGATCACCAGACTTCGTACTTCCACTATTTTGTACATCGCTTTCGCTGCATATTCCGCCATTCATACAGTCGTTCAAATATCCACCAGGTCATATTCTCCTTGGCGTCGTGCAAGATGCCTCTCCACCTCCCCACGACACGGACGCCCCAGTCGATGCTAATTCCCCCTGGTTGCCGATCGTGGTTGGACTGTCTTTCATTATGCGACGTGAACTTCACATCCCAGAAGAAAGACAGTCCAGTGATTATCAACACCATAGCATCACCCCAAGAAGTAGTATCCCCCAAACTAGCTTTGGCGCTACTCGACATCAAACAACCGGTCTTTCCAAGGTTTTCTCACCTGTCCTCTGTTCTCCCCGTTTGGAGCCCGAATCTTAGTGCCACTCGCTGCTCAACGGCGCCATCCGACACACAATCGATTCGATTGGCAAAGTTAAACTCAACGACCCCGGCCTCGTGATGCAGTGTGTAGTAGGCGTCGAAGGCTGATGCAAACCGCAAATGTCCCTCCTCTTATGCATGTTCTGCGTCTTCCTTTTCAGCACACCGCAACCTATTTGCACTACTGTATGAATGGCGGAATATGCGACGAAAGCGATGTACAAATGGTGGAAGTACAAGATTCGGTGATCTGTAAAAAAATTATGCGCATTCGGGAATTGCATCACCAGCAGTAGCAACAGCATACCTTGCAAGTGACTGCAATTGTCGCTGCAGGCCAATCACAGGTCATCGCCATCATCAATAAATCTGCCAGTGATGGCCGAGAAGGTTGTCAGCTGTTCGTGCATGCTCAACATAGCGCACCGACACGCACCTTCCCCATGAAAGCGCTGGTCATGTATTCCAGTGCGTGGGGTTCGCGAGTCCCAAATTTAACTGCCATGTCCCATCCGAGTTATGTGTTACCCACACCTCCCACCACCACCTCCGATCCCCAAGACAATCCACCCTCCTTATCCTATCCCTCTCATCCCGATCTCTTAGTACTCCAGATGGTCTTTGTGTCACCCTCCTCTGATAAGCATCTAGTGGTAAATGATAATAGTCTGGCCCGAGAGGAGGAGATATGCTCCTCCTCTGCACGTGAAAGGTGCATCTGGAAGAATATGTAGATACCTTCGAGAAGGTCACGAATCGTGACTCTTCCTCCTGGTCGTTCGATGACGATCTGGCCCCAGAGTTGGCTGATCCAGCCAACGTCACATAGCACAAGAATTCTCTCGGACGGAGGCAATATCGCTGGTTCGCGGTCTATTCCAGTGCCCGTGCTCCCACCCCCTCCCGAGTCCAAGGGTATGATAGCACTTGCACCGGTGACACGTCGAGCTGTTGTGGGATGCGTACCCACATCCCATTCTATCTGGGGAACATTGGGATCTACAGGGTTGGGAGTAAGCCATGGGGAGAGCCGGATGGGAACCTCGGCGGGCCGTGGTACTGGTGGCCAGGTGCCTGGATTCCAATGCGGGACCCTACAGAGCCAGGTGTAACGCCCTGTGCCCATGTGGGCCATCCACTCCATAGATGGGCTTCCGTGTAGTTATCAGGTGGTTGTTGCGCAGGCGGCACAGCCCCTTGTTGTGTTGACGCGGGTTCTTGTCCAGACACGGTATTTCCGGTCCAGAAGGTATCCGCTGGCACATCGAGGTGGGGTAGTGGACGAAGAGGAAAACGGAATGCATATAATCCGGGGGTGGTTGCAGGACTTCGTTGCGGGGCTCGCCACGTTTCTGAGGTGTCATGGGCGAACGGCGGACTCCATTGTGAATGGTGAATTAATAGCGTTGGTTCTGTAACCCATATTAGGATATGTGGCGTCGAAAGCTGGAGAAACTAGACCCACGTACCTGGATTAATCTGAATTCCTTCATTCAAGAATGGTGGGAAAGAGTGGTGGGGACCGTGTGAAGGATAGGGGTCGAATTCCGTTGTTCGATGGTATGCGGGTGTATGCGAGTTGTGTGGCTGTTCCTGATAAGGTGGAGGCGAGCGATGATAAGGAGGTTGTTGTAGCGAATTAGATTCGATTTCTGAGGAGGTCCGGGTATTATGTGGGAGCTGATCACGTGTCGTACTAAAGGGAGTGACAGGAGTCAACACCTCTTCTGGAGATGTGACTGGTCGACGGAATTGTGTACGAGTTTGGGTTTGGGCGCGAGGATAAGCTTCATTTCCATACGTGCCATGCGAGGTACGGGCGTGAGGGATGTGCGGGGGATAAGCATGAAGGGGATACGGGGTACGAGAGCGCCTGGTTTGATGAATACCGCCATCGCCAGGGAGGAGATCGTGTTCATATATGTCTCTTATAGCATTGTCGATGCAGTCGGGGTCAAGTATTTCGTGTCCCCGCTGCATCGCGAGGTTGCGCCAATATCTAATCTCGTCGCGCGGGTTCATTGCAGCGAGAACCTATCAACTTGCGAGTTACCAATTAGCCTTGTCGTGGAAGACGCCGCCCACGTCGGTCTGGTTGAGCTCGAGGTGGGAGGATGTTGCACGACGCCAAGGAGAATATGACCTAGCGGATACTTGCACCACTGTGTGAAAGGCGGAATATGCAGCGGAAGCGATGTACAAATCGGTGAGCTGTAAAAAAAACTATGCGCATTCAGGAATTGCATCACCAACAGCAACAACAGCGTACCTTGTGAGCGACTGCAATCGTCGCCACGGGCCAATCACAGCTCATCGTCATCATCATCAATAAATCTGCCAGTGACGGCTGAGAGGGTTGTCAGTTGTTCGTGCATGCTCAACATAACACACCGACACGCACCTTCCCCGTGAAAGCACTGGTCATGTATCCCGGTGTGTGGGATTCGCGAGTCCCAAATTTAACTGCCACCTCCCATTCGAATTATATGTCACCCACGCACCCCACCACCACTTCCTATCCCCAACACAATCCACCCTCCTCGTCCCTTCCCTCCACTCGCAATCTCTCAACACACCCAAATGTCTCTGCGTCGTCCTCCTCTGGTAAGCGTCTACTAGTAAACCATAATTGTTTGGTCCGAGAGAGGATATATGCTCCACTTCGGCACGCGTAAGGCGCGTCTGGAAGAACGCATAGATGCCTTTGAGAAGGTCACGTATCGTGACACTTCCTCCCGGTCGTTCGATGATGATCGGGCCCCAGAATTGGCTCATGGAGCCAACATCACATAGCACGAGAATTCTATCGGACGGAGGTAAAGTCGCTGGTTCGTGGTCTATTCCAGCGCCTGCGCTTCCACCCCCTCGCGAGTCTAGGGGCAGAATAACATGTGCACCAGTGATGCGTCGAGCTGTCATAGGATGCGTACTCACGTCCCATTTTATCTGGGGAACACCAAGGTTTATGGGGTTGGGAATGAGCCATGGGGCGAGCCGGACAGGAACTTCGGTGGGCCATAGCAATGGTGGCCAGGTGCCTGGAGTCCATTGGGGGATGCTACCCAAACCAGGCGTAACACCTGATACCCGTGGTAGTCGCCATGGAGATAGACCAGAGAGCGGACATGCACCCAATATATGGGCTGACGTGTAGGGGTAATACGGGTGTGGGCGGGAGAGTGGGTGGGGAGGAAAACGGAACGTATATGCCTCGGGGGAGGGTGCAGGACTTCGTTGCGGTAGTCCCTGAGTCCCTGGGGAGCTATGGGCAAATGGCGGACGCCGTTGTGGACGGTGATTCGATAATGTTGGTTCTGTCACTGCCAGGACATGTGGCGTCAAAAGTTGTAGGAGTTAGACTCACGTACCTGGATTGATCCGAATTCCTTCATCCAAAGGTGGAGGCACAGAATGCCGGGGTGTGTGTGAAGGATGGACGGAGCTGAACTCCGCCGCTCGATGATACGCAGGTGTATGCAAGCTGTGTCGACGTTGTCGGTAGGGCCGTTGCGGACGACGATCCGGAGATTGGAGTAGCGGATCGGAATGGATTCCAGAGGAGGGATAGCTTGTCCAGGTAGAAGACGGATGGGAAAGTTGATCACGTGTCGCATTGAAGGGAACGACAGGGGCTACCACCTGTTCCGGGGGTAAGACTGGCCTCAGGAATTGTGCACGAGTTTGGGTGTGTGCATGGAGATGAGGTTCGTTGCTACGAGGGCCATGCGAGGTATGAGTACGAGGGGGGTGCGGGGCACGAGATGGTCTGGTTTGATGAACGTCATGATCGCTGCGGCGAAGATCGTTTTCATATATGTCTCTTATGGCATCGTTAACGTAGTCAGGGTCAAGTCTTTGATGTCCCTGCTGCATTGCGATGTTGCGCCAGTATCTCATTTCGTCGTCCTGTAGATTCATCGTAGCGTATTCGCGTGTTACAAAAAGTATTGTTGTGAAAGCCGCCGTCCACGTTTGTCAGGCTGAATGGGGGAATCCGAATGTCTAACCAGGCGCAAAGTTGGCCATAGAAGTTCGAAATGTGAAAATTGGTGTTGTCGAGTTATGAGAATATAGAGTCAAAACATGTCAGTTGGAGAATACTGTGGACGGCATCACACACATGACTCGGGTGTAGTTGGCTTGTCCAATTAACTTGATTCTGCAACAAGTGGTGCGGTGGGCATTAACGGGCGGTACAAAGGCTCGAAACAAGGAGAAGGAACAAACCTTGAAGCTCGAGGGATGGACTGTCAGAGGTTGAACCAGTTTTGGGGATACTACTTCCTGGAGTGGTACTATGGTATTGATACTAGGTGGATTGTCTTCCCCCTGGGACACGAGGAAGTTCACGTCACAGGTAGAAGAGAATCCAGCCAGGACTGCCCACCGTCGTATCGACTGATATGCGAGGAGCGAAGGCAGAGAATGTGGGGGGGATACAGCACGGACCTTGTTGAACTACTTAGGGGACGGCGTTGCTGCCGACAACTCGGTACAGAGGCCGCGCTTGCTGCCAGGGGACCTTGCTTGCTTTGGAATGTAGGAGCGTATCGGAGCGGAGACATGAAATGTGGACCGAGATTTCGGAACGATTGATGAGGAGCATGGATCACAAAGTCACAGTTGGTGACGCTGTATAGTAAAACGTTGATCAGTTGCGACCAGTTGGCTGGTCTGCATTTTACCGTACAAGTTCCTCACTGACGACCGCGAACGTCAATACAAATGTTACCAACGCTTCAAGCTTCAAGATATGTTCCGTGGGCTCTTTCAATTCTACTAGTCTCTAAGCCAACTGAGAGACTCGTCCCGGAAGGATACAGAGATAGCCTTCTGGGATGAGTCAGTCAGTATGGAGTTTAGGGCGAGACTACGGGGCAACAATCCGCCAGCTAATTAGCGAAGAAGGGTGTATGAAGTACTAGCAACGGGGTAAGTTCGAAGTCGCATCCGAAAATCCGAACGCAACTCGGAATCACTGCGCCGTGAATTACGTAAGTCGGACAGTTGGATTCCTCGCTGATGGACTCGATGACTGCGGATGTTTCTCGACACAAATGACACTGAAGCTTCGCTGCGTATGTACCACCCTGGAAGTCTTATCGTTCTGAATGGCAGGTGTTCTACTTCCAGGTACGTTTGGATGATTGGCCGTTGCTCGTCGTTTGGCTCATCCCATAGATGCTCAGAGATATCGGAACACGGCGTCCAAGGACTGTTCCTCCCTGCTTGCGTATCTTAGGAGAGCGTACAGTCCCGCAGCGTGCAAGTGTGTGTCGGAATGTGTTGCCTCCGCAAGCTTGCACCGGTGGCTGACAGGGACAGTACATATATATATGTATCCTCCCCCCTGTTTTCTACCGTCCGCCCGGTTTTCTTTCTTCACCCACCATGTCTCCTACCCTGGTACCTGTTGTCAACGCTCGCTCGACCGTCCTTCGTCATGTCAAGCGTGCAGAGAGCCACACAGATACCTCAGTCGTCGTGCTGGCAGTCATATGCGTCGTTATTCTCACCGTGACTCTTCTTTCCACCGTACGTTACTTCTGTCAGGAACGCCGCCGGAACTCGTCATCCTCCACCGATCCCAGTAGCCGATCCCCGTCTCACTGGTACTCTCCTCGATGTCTTGGGTCACTCCGGACTGGCCGTACCGCGACTTCCAGCCACCAAGACCCTTTGCCGGCGCTCCCACCCAGAGATCCAGTTCGTCCTTGGCCTGCGACGTACCGCCCAACGTATCCCCGTGTGCACTTCGCAGATCGTCCATATTCGCATCGATCACATCGTTTTGGCGAGTATCGTCCGGGTAGTCTCGCTGTATATCGACTCAGCGGCCTCAATGCCTACCAACCGGGCGATCATCCTCCACGCCGACCGAGTGGCTTCAATGCATACACCCCTGGTGGTCTTCCTTTGCACCGCAGGCCTCGCCCATACAATATGAAGCGCTCACGCCTCCGGACAAGCTCCCCCATCCCTGAGGCAGATCCTGTTCCGGAGAGCAGTGAGACGAACGACGTTGACGTTCAGGTCAGTGTTCGTGTTGACATCGTGCAATAGCACTCATCGTTCGGTTAGCTTTCCGATATACCCCAATCACACGACGCACAGAGCGTTCGTTCCACACCGGCAGTAGTACGCAAGGTAGGTGTACGAATCTTTTGTACCATATGTACTTATCCTCCGTAGACGAGTATTGGAACGTCGGAGGAGGCTCGAATAAGCCATGAAACCGTTAACGAATGTGATGCAGCCAACGACTCGGTATGCTTCTTCTTTGCTACAGGTAGTGCACTTGACATACCCCCCTTCGTACAGGCTCCCGAGTGCGCCTCAGGAACTGACACGCCCCAGGCAGGAACGGATGAAGAACGCTTAGGAGGGAGTGAAGTGAGTACGTGAAGACGAGACCCTGCAGATCTGACGTCCTTCAGCCCAGCGAGGCCCACAAGGACGAGCATACTGGAAGTGCGGTGGTATCTCTTCATTCCACCTTTTCGGATGAGGACGATAGCGATATCGATGAATGTGGCGATGATGACTCTGGGAAATCCGTCTGCAGCGTAGAGCAAGGCCGATGTGCTGTCTCCGGGGATCCAGAGCCCGAAATAAGCCCACCTATATCGTTCGGTTCTCTCGCTGACCTGTACGTCCTTGAAGATGAAAACGACGAGGTCGACGTCGAAGACGAAAACGAAAACGAAGATGAAGACGAGGACGAGGACACTATCAGCAAAAGTTACGACTTCTCTCTCGAACTCGTTGGCTCGTCTCACCGCCCAGGCTCTTACCTTGGTATTCCGGGGCCTGCATGGTATCCTCCTGCGGTTCGATTCTCTCCTCCAGTCAAGGTTCGACTGCTGACTAGTGGTCCTGCAAGTCCGATGCGGCCACCGTGTAAACGAATCTCCTTGGAGCAAGAATGTGCGAACGGACCGGAGACGCAATCACCGATTATCGACGAGGCTGACGTCGACGTCGATCCACTTAGAGATCTACGCTCCTCGTTAGATGAAGAGTGCGCGAACGAACCGGAGACGCGATTACCGATCGTGGACGAAGCTGATATCGACGTTGGTCCACTGACAGATACACGCCCCTCATCAGACGAAGAATGCACGAACGACCTGGAGACGCAATCGCCGGTCGTCGACGAAGCTGACATCGAGGTTGATCCACTCGCAAATACACATTCCTCATCAGACGAAGAACGCGCGAACGATTTGGAGACGCGATCACCGATCATCGACGAAGCTGACATCGATGTTGGTCTACTTAGATATATACGTTCCTCATCGGACACAGAAGGGGCGAACGATTCGGAGACGCGATCTCCGATCATCGACGAAGTCGGTATAGATCTTGGTCCACTCACGGATACTGTCCGTGCATCGATTTGGGGGCGGACTTGTCAAGAAACGCTTAACGCCGTCGTTGTCGTCGAAACCGAAAATGACTGCCAACTTTTGCGATTTACTGCGAAACCCTCGATGACCGACAGTCCAGAAGACGACACGGCAAGGCATTCGGATGATGACGCTGGCGTCACATGCGACCTTCCAGACCTCGGCCCCGATAACGCGACTACGATTGCGACTCCTATGGAGAAACAGGAGGGGGGCGAGAGCCATCATTCCGAAAGCCCGAACGAAGACGCCGACATCGAGCTAGACGTGATTCTGCGGGAACTCCGCTACGATATATCTTTTCTCCCTTCTGACGAGTGTGCTAAGGACGACGATAGTCTTATTCACGATTTGAATACAAGCGCACCATCCCATTCTTCGTCTCCTGCGATGTCGAGCAGCTGGGACTCGTTGGCAAGTCTGAGCCAAGGAAAGCAGGCAGATCCCGGCTCACACCCCACGGACCCTGTCCCGACATCTCAAGCATCGATCGAGCCCGTCGAGGACGAGGAAGTCCACCCGCTACCTGGCGCATCGGAATACGTGACGATACTCATCCCCACTCATCGTCGGAGCCAGGCTCTGCATGTCAAGCGCGTGGAAGAACTTATCGGTTGCGAACGGCCGTCCGATCACGACTCCGCGGGTGCGACCACCGAGGAACGACGCGATCCTTTGCCAAAGTGGGCCCCCGTCGACGGGATGATCATCATCAAGGTATATGTTCAAGACACCGATGACACCTGGAAAGTTCGCGTTCCGGAGGACATTACTCTACAACGATTCACGTCGAAACTCCTTTCGAAGCTTGGATTCCACGTCGCATTTAGCGGTAGCTGTTTCGATGGTCCCGAATATTACTTCCGCACTGACGACGTCTTTCGGTGTTGGGTCGCCACACGTATCCGAAATGGTCGTAACCTCCCCATAGCCGCACACGTCGTTGGTCCCCCTCCACCTCCGAAAACGGATATGGATACGGCGAACGCTGTTTCGATTGCAAGGACGACTCTTAGTGTTCGCGGCAAGTCTGCGAGTGCTGTGCGTTCGGAGTTCTTCCCTTTCAGATATAGGGATTCTCTTGATATCATTCTTCAACGTATTTCAAACGTTTTCCAATCGCCGATCGGGCGTTTTCATAGGTGGGATGGGTGAATATTGTCGTATCATTTGGACTATAGACCGCATACTATTATTTCTCATGTTTGTTTCTGTACGTCGTGGCGGATATCATTATTACATATCATTATATGGACTATTCACAGTTGATCTGGCAGTGCGAACACCGCAGAATTAGAGTTCCTGTGTATTGTGAAAAGAATGACGTCTACTACGAGACCCGAGCGCGATGCCGCAAGTAAAAAATATAGTGCACGAAATTCATGTGAGCTGTTTACATGCGAAGCACAGAAGAAGCCTCAAGATGAGATCGTTACATGTCGACTGAATAGACCGCATCGTCGAACAGAGGTTCCTTGATAAGACGACCCGCCAAATCCTGAGAAGTGGCTTCAATAAGCACGCGCTCATGAATGAACGCCTTCTCCGATTTGCAAAAATCAAGCATGTGTCTCCAGCAGTCTGGACAGACACGTCCGTAATCGACTTGTTGGAATTGTTGCATTGCATCAGCGTATGAGAGAGGGTTACGTCCGTCGAGCAGAGATCGACCCATGCCATTCCACCAGACCTGTCGCCAGTCATTGGCGCAGGAGCTCCGGTCCTGGCAACGCTTCGAGTGGATCATCGGTGGGGGTTCACATGCCACAATGCGGCGGTGAATGTCCAGTTTCTCTTTGACCCTGATGAGAGTATTCCAGACAGGGCGGGTAAGAAGGTTGCAATCTAACTCGTTCAGGAGAAGCGGAATAAGCCGGCTGAACGCGTATTGGAAGGTCTCCTTAATATGATATTTTAGTGAGATGGAGATCAGCTTGGCGGGGTGAATAGCCTGACGGGAGCTTTCGAGTTGATCGAGGGCGTACTCACGAGCAGCCTTTGACTGGTACTTCCAACTTACTTCGAGCAGCTGAAATATCGCTTCGTCCTGCATTTTTGCAGTGTCTGGACGCCACCTGAGAATAACAAAATGGTTCATGACGATGTACACGCTCGTAAATTAAACAGACTCACTTGTTGTAGCAAACTGAGAGGAATAATTCGAACCCTTCAGCCGTGACTTCAGTGATGATGATTGGCTGCTCATCACTTTTTCCATCAACTGGGACGAGTCCAGCATCGCTATTGGTGCCAAACATGTCCCTGAAAGTCATGGATTTGTCCGAGAGAATGCTTCCGTGGACTTTAACTAACGTATTTTCAACCTACACGTAAATGCCATTTTGATGACGAGCAGTAAGTAGAAAGGGGTGGTACACATAGCTCACCCGAAGAACATGAGTACCGTCAGGGTAATAAAACATTGGATGGTGTTGGGGACTCGGAGCAGCGGTCATGTTGTTGACGTTGAGTGAGGGAGTTCAATTCGATGACTGCCAGGACAAGTTGCTAGAGAAATATACAGTATGGTTTATGTTGTGAGAATAACTGCGAGAATGTGCGTGGCACACAAAACGTGTAGAGGAGAAATGCCCACAGTACCTAAGGAAATGTGCGGGAGAGCATCGGCAAAAAACATGCATCGCTAAGCTAAATACAGTTGCAGCATCGTATTACGTCCCGATCGCGACTTGACGTTCACGTCGTCCAAATCTGGATACTTCCCATTGCCCTGAATAGGAAAGAAACGACACAAAAAATCCCGATGGTCCGTGCGCACAATGAAATTCTATATAAGCCCGAGCTGAACATCCCTAAATCCTTACCACTCTGGCCTTTTGGCTTAGATCAAGTGTAGTATCTGTTCTTTACAGCATAACCGCTGTAACGGGGGCACCGCCCCCTTTAGTTGGTTAGCAAATTTTTGCCGCCCTATGTCGCCTGTGAGCTCTGCTTGCAACTCCGGGTGACGCGATGACCTTGCTATTGCACCTTACCGGCTTGCGTTGTCAGGGGATCTTCATTGCATCCTTGGCTTCTTTTGCTTTCTTTTTGTTGTGTTTCTACTTCTCTACCATTTGGTAGGGCATGGGGCTCAGCAAATGGAATGCAAAAGGTTATGTAGCTTTCTTCTGATTCTTTTGCACTACAGTATTAGATAGCAAATGTGTGTTTGGCTTGGAATGTGAATTGACCAATCTATGTTTAATTGATCATTATCCTGCTTCTATGGAAAATTTACTACAATGGTATGTGACATTCCCCCTTGGAGCATGGTGGCTGAACAGACTGGTGATTTGAATCTTGCATTTTTGGATGTGGAGGAGCAAGTGCTGGGAAAAGGTAATTATGCTGACCAAGGCTGATAAACCATTTGCCTGAAAGCTACTCCTTGGATCGTGCTGTTGCCGTTTGTAACCATGTGCGGTGATCATGATCAATGGAATTATGAAGTGCCGCCGTCTGATGGCGTGCTACCGGCCCATGGATACCTATATGAAGATGGCTTTATCATCCAGTCGACGCTATCAAACACCCGCCATGTCCCTACCTCCCTTCGACCATGATGCCCACACTAAGTTCACCGAAACACCTAATACTTTGTGGACGTTCGGTCAGAAGATCGAAAGTACGGAATCTGGGCGGAAATGGTTGGAAGGAGAAGAACAAGGGTGGAAGGTGATCAATACGGACGAAGATACCTCGTAAGTCCTGGATTTTCACCCTGTCATTCGACATCGGAGCGTAAAGACAACCTTTGTAGGCGACTGTACCCACTTATGATCAGTGCGATAGTACCTCGGCCCATAGCATTTGTCTCTTCCATCTCTGAGAGCGGAGTGGAGAACCTCGCGACTTTCAGGTACGATCGTTAGTTCCGTAGGAGATCCATCTTGTTCAAACATTGTTCTAATACGTCATGAAAGTTGGTTCAACATGGTTAGTTCATATGTTGTACTCTGGTGTCTGTTTGACTACATCAATACACGTCGTCTAGGTAACCCATAACCCGCCGCTCGTTTCGTTCTCATGCAGTAATACTCCGCGCGTCAAAGACACGCCGACAAATGTGAGGAATGGTCTCGGCTTTACCATCAACATCATCAGCGAGCCATTCGCCGAGAACGCAAACGCAACGTCCATCGACGCTCCGCCTGATTTCGACGAATGGACTATTAGCGGGCTGACAAAGGTGCCAAGCGTGGGTGTAGCTGAGCTACGAATATATGATATGCCCCTGGTTACCTTGTTTCTTAGATTCATGTCAAGGCCCCGCGTGTCAAGGAGAGTGCGTTCAGCATGGAATGCGAGGTAAGAGATCGTGGGTCCGTGGCGATACTTTCCTCTCACTTCTACCAATATGTGAAGTTCTTCCAAGCGATCGATGTCACTCATCCCATCAGCGGAGAAATCACTACAACACTGATCCTCGCACGTGTGAAGTATATCCACGTTCGCAAGGATGTCCTCAATGAACGCGGGGTTGTCGATATCACCAAGTATAAGCCGATTGCGCGTTTAGGGGATATCTCGTACGCCAGAACCGGTGATGCCTTCAGGTTACCTAGACCGGTGTGGGAACAAGAGAAAGGGAAGATCGAACAAGCTTTAGAGAACAATGAGCAGTCGTAGACAAGGTCTGTATGACCACTGGCAAACCACTGTATACCACGATGTTACATACCAAAGCCCTCCGGGCGCTCCTGGACGCATTCGGAGAGAGCGTGTGGTGTCCATAGTTACGAAGTCTTTCAAACGAAAGCACTACAAGGAGGGAGTGTTACTTATCAATGTAAGGGATCTGTTATCATGGTGTGTGTAATGGAATGGGAAGCTGTACGGTATTAGTGGAGTTTTATGAATGAAACCATTGTGGGGAGGTAAAAGACCTGGAGGATAGGTGGGATGTATAATGAAGTTGAGCTGCTGACTTGGCCCCCAAGTGTCCAAACGGCGTCGACGATACCCAAGCGATTCTGCATTTCACACCTCTGGATAGCTCTTACATTTGCAAGTTTTCTCTATATCGAAGTAGCTGGCATGTGTAAGACATGGCCCGTCCCCCCTCTGCGCGTGACCAGAGTTAACGGTCCAGTATGATTATGAACGACAGAGAGTTTACAGACCTGGGCCTAGCGGCATCCAGGAATATACTCTAATGGTAGCTGTGTACGGGGCGAGCGGACCTGCATCCGGGTGTATCCCCACATTCTAGTGAGGATTGTGGGCGCGTTCTGGGTCACTGCTACCAGTGCTAGCTGTGCCATGTTCTTTGGAGAAGTAAGTTGACAGCCATCCCTTTATTGCATCTTCTCGGTGGGCCCACGGATTTAATATCTTGGCCGGACGTTTCAGCTGCTTCCCACGCCACTTGGCCCCGGTCTTACATACATACCATAAGAGGAATGTGTGGCTGTGCCCTGTAAACGGAGGAAGTCGGGTTTCCTTTTCCTAGTCCGTTCCCCGTGAGTCCCTTGTCAGCATTTTTAGGAATTGTTGGATCTGCTTGGGGAAGCCCAGAGGCCCAGAAAGGTGTATATTCGATGTCCCTTGGATCTCACAGCTTGTGGCCCAGTCACCTTGAGTCGACGCACAGATTCACGGTGGTCGCGGGCTGTGCTTGTACTGTGGAGTAAGCAGTATCGACGAAATCGCTGTACTTGTTCCTTATCGATCCCTCTTTAGCAGGTGTCAAATTCCAGCCGCAGTATTCCTGTGGTCGATACGCGTCCGGTAGGATGGAGGCAATCGGCGAAAATCAACACGCGACGGAAGTTCGAGATGGACTCGAGAAACTCGTCGCGTCTGTTTTGAGTCCTGAGGATGCATAAATCCGGTTATGTTGCTGTCATAGTCATGCTGTCCCCCTGTCTGGCAAGCACTGTGCGTGTACGGTCCTGCTACGGGCACTCCGCCACACGACCTTACGTCCATTCTTTGTCGTGTCGACGTCGTTCTGGGGCAGTTATCGATACGTCGCTCCCGCCGCCCGTGTCTCTTCTTGTATTCATTCACTGAGTGGTCAAAGCGAGGGGCATCATCCTGGCTCTGCACTGTGGGGATGCCCTTACGACGCGTCGACAGCACTGCCTGCCCAGGGACTGTATTTTACTGGGTGAGATTCCTTAGGTGCCACTCCTTCCCTTTCTACCCCTCTGTTCAACCTGACTGACGTGGACGACGGTCTCAGACCCGCTGGACGGCGGCTTCTGCTTCTACAACGAGACTTGTGGTAACACGTGAATAGATACGTGTGCGCCACAATGAATCCACACGACGATGAAGTTAGATATTGGCGTGACCTCGCCATGCGGCGGGGACACGAGGGACTCGACCCCGATTACATTAACAGTGCTATCAGGGACATATACGAAAACAACTTTCGCCGCAGCGATCATGATATTCATCAAACCAGGCGATCTCGTACCCCGCATCCTCATCAAGCTCACACCTCTCACATCCCTCGTGCTCATACCTCGCGCGGACATCGTGGCGACGAACCTCATCCCCGTGCCCAGAGTCAAACTCGTGCTCCATTCCTGAGACCAGTCCCACTCCCGGAAGAGGTGGTAACCCCTGTCATTCCCCCCAGTACCCCACGTGATCATCCGTCATCTACCTGGACAGACTATCCCTACTCGGGAATCCAGCTTCATCCGCTATTCCAACCTCCGTATCTCCGCCCACCACCGTCTTTCCAACAACAGCCACACAGCTCGCATATACCCGCGTATCATCGAGTGACAGAGCTCAACTCTGCCCGCCCTTCGCACACACACCAGCCACCTTTGAATGAAGGAATTCGGATCAATCCGGGTACGTGGGTTTAACTCTACAGTTTTTGACGCCACATATTCTTGGCGATTGTAGAACCAATGCTATCGAATTACCAACCACCATGGTATCCGCCATTCGACCATAACACGCCAGGGACGTCGCAAGTACCGCAACCACCCCCTGCACCCACTTCCGGATTATATGCGTTCCATACTCCTGCTCATTCACTACCCTACCCACGCCTATACCCCTATGTGCCAGCGGGAACGTTCCGGACCGGAAATACCGGATATGGACAAACGCCCGGATCAGCACCTGCACCGCCCCCGGCCTCGGCACCGGTGCAACAACCACCTGGTCCGTACATGGCAGGCTATTTATCGGGTGGATGGCCTCTTTCTGGTCCATCTCCGTGGTTGCCCCCGTTAGCACCGGGCGTTGCACCCGGTTCAGAGAGCGTCCCACAGTGGAGTCCTGGAACCTGGCCACCATTGCCATGGCCCACTGACGTTCCTGTCCGACTCGCCCCATGGCTCATTCCTAATCCCGTAAATCCCGGTGTTCCCCAGATAGAATGGGATGTGAGTACACATCCCACCACAGCTCGACGTGTCACCGGTGCACATATTATCCTACCCTTGGACTCGGGAGGGGGTGGGAGCACGGGCACTGGAATAGATCGCGAACCAGCGACACTACCTCCATCCGAGAGAATAATTGTGCTATGTGACGTTGGCTGGATCAGCCAACTCTGGGGCCCGATCGTCATCGAACGACCGGGAGGAAGAGTCACGATTCGTGACCTTCTCGAACGTATATATGCGTTCTTCCAAACACACCTTACAGCTGCTGAAGTCGAGCATATCTCCTCTCTAGAACCAAACAATTATGGTTTGCTAGTAGACGCTTACCAGAGGAGGACGACGCAGAGACGTTTGGGTGTGTTGAGAGATTGGGAGTGGAGGGAGGGGATGCGGCGGGTGGATTGTCTTCAGGATCGGAGGTGGTGGTGGGGGGTGTGGGTGACCTATAATTCGGATGAGACGTGGCATTTAAATTTGGGATTCATGAATCCTGCACACCGGAATATATAACCGGTGTTTTCATGGGGGTGCATGCGTACCTGTGCTATCATCTGTGTTGAGCATACACCACGATTTGCCAGGTAAGTCATCAGACTTTCAAGCATGAACGGGGACGACTGACAAAAATATTAATCGAGGTGCATATGAGCACTGGACAGTCGTCACGCGAACAGGTTGAGCTTCTGGCAGGTTGGTGAACTTACTGATGTGACAACCCGCGAGCGGTAACGATTGAAGGTATGCTGTCGGTGAAGCAAGCCCTGGGCGGGAATGAAAACGCACATGATAATAATTTTACAGATCACCGGATGTCGTACACCATTTTGTACATCACTTTTGTCGCACATTCATGGTCGTTCAAATCGCCTTGAGGTTGTATTCTCATTGCTGGGAGCTGGCGTTGTGTTGCCCTCATGTTGGTGAAAATTCTGAGGTTAGGTACATATACCTTCCCGATTCCTCCTGTATGGCGGAACGCGACCGTCATCATAAGCGGAAGTGGTCATTATGGGAGATATAGAACAACCGCACGGTATATGTTGGAGCTGAACAGACTTGGTGTCTCCAGAAGGGATAACGGGGAAACAAGGTGAGAGAAGCACGAGGGAACTAGTAGCGCAGGACACGCATTTGCAAGGTGTGGAAAGCTGTTCTGCTTAGACTCGATTGTCAAATCAGGTGTACCATCTGGATTCCCTATGAATGCAAGTGAGTGGCATAGATGTCTGATGGGTGTCCTTAGCATACCTTGTATGCAGAGCTTAGAGCAAGGTAGGTCGAATTGGGAAGAGGAAGCTTCTCTGGATCTGGCATTGAAAAAGGTCACAGACTCCATGACCTTTACAACACTGGATCTGGGGGCTATTGACTCACAATAGTCCAATGCTAAGTGAGAAAGGTATCAATAGTCACTTTTGTTCTTGGATTCATTCTGTCTCAGTATGATGAAGAAGGTTGCAAATGTCCTGCTTGCTATGGCTCACTCCCCATCAATGAACATGAATCTTGTTACAGTCAGCCTAAGCTTGAGCTCTATGGTCTTTTCAGAGTGCTTTGTCACTATCATCTATATGTCTATGGTGTTCATCATCTATGGGTAGAGGTTGATGCAAAGTATATCAAAGGTATGCTCAATAATCCAGATCTTCAGCCTGATACCACTGTCAATTGCTGGATCAAGGGTATATGTACTTCTCTTTGACTTTAAGCTCATTCACATCCCTGCCATTTGTCACCAAGCCCCAGATGCCCTCTCTAGATATCAACCTACAGAAGGAGAGTATGAAGAAGGCAAGGTAGATGCAGAAGAAGCTGATGAGTGGTTGGAGAGTATTCTTTTCACAGATGCCCATCCATCTTCAGTCTGTGCAACTTGTTGATGACTTGCACAGGAGTTGACATATGCCATGACACTCCCATCATTCCTTTCTAATGATGCATCTCAAGATGTCCTTTTATGTCAAGTCCTCCACTTCCTTCATACTACAGAACTACCCCCATTCCCTTCCAATACTGCTCACAAGCACTTCATTCACAGATCCCTCCAGTTCTTCCTTCATGGAGACTGGCTTTTTAAATGTTGAGGTCCTCATCCTCCAGCCAAAGTCATTTTTGATCCAGATCTCCATGCTCAGATCCTCAGTCATGCTCATGAAGAACTCAGTCATTGTGGAGTCTGGAATTTTTCAGACAGTCAGGCAGCACTTTTACTGGCCTCAGATGTACCAAGATGTCACTCATCATGTCTGTTCTTGTCATGAATGCCAGATCTGAAGCACTTGTAAAGCAGAGGTTCCCATCACCATTTCCACTTCCCCCAGAATTTTTATTAAGGTCTATGTTGATGTTATGCTCATGCCCAAAGCTTGTGGATATCACTAGCTTGTCATAGCTCAAGATGATCTTTCTCTTGCTGCAGAAGGTCATGCTCTTTTACATGCCAATGCAGACAGTCTTGCTAAGTTCTTCTGGAAAGAAATCTTCTGTTGTTATGGTATTATTGTGCAGGTTGTCACTGACAATGGCAGTGAGGTCAAGGGTGCCTTTGAGAAACTCATGAAGCACTACTCCATCCCCCAGATTTGTATCTCCCCATGTAATTCCAAGGCAAATGGAGTTGTAGAGCATGGACACCCTGTTATCAGAGAAGCTATCATCAAGGCTTGTGAAGGAGATCTTTTGCTCTGGCTCACAGAAATCTATAATGAGATCTCAGTCGAGTGTGCAAGTGGCAAACATCTATATTTGCATTACCTATAACGAGATCTAAGGTAATGACGTGAGTGCAAAGTACACAAACACGGAACAAGACACTATACCCACCTCAGTCGAGTGTGTGAGTGGCAAATGTCTGAGGTGGTGTTACTACAGTAGTGAGTTAAGTATGCTATACAAAACAAAAGGGGTGAGACACAGGTGTTGAACCCGGTGTTGAAACTACAAGCACGGTCATAGCGCAAGTCCTTGTACCATTAATTTATACATATGAAACATTTGAAGACAATAAAACAAAAGTTACCATGCTGTATTGTCAGCGCTCGAGAACGACTAAGTATTGTGGTCTTGTAGACCTGTAAACGGGAAGTGTTTCCCACGGTAAGGAAAAGTAGCATCAATTAATGAATGAAGACTACGAGTGACTTGCCAAATCTAACACTGGCCATCCAAGGTTCATCATGCATTCTTTGCAGACAAGGTCACTACTCATTTCTCCACTAGATTCAGCCCCTACTTCCTGTTACATGGTCTTGATCCTGTCCTGCCTTTTGATCTCTTCAAGTCTACCTACCTTGTTGAAGGATTCTACTCTGGTATGACTTCTCAGGATCTCCTTGCACTTCACATTCATCAGTTGGAAAAGAGAGAAGAAGACATCAATGCTGCTTTCACCAATTTGCAGAAGTCTTGTTTATGCTCCAAGGATCAGTTTGAGAAGAGGTATGCATTATGGTTGATGAAGTCTGCTTATGAGCCAGGAGATTTGGTATTGGTTTGCAACACACAGGTAGGGAAAGAACTGGATTGTAAATCAAAGCTGCACTACCTTGGTCCCTATGAGGTTGTTCATTGTACCAAGGGGCTTATTCCCTATTACTCCCAACACACTCCTGACTCAAGCCCAGTCCAGTCCAGACCCCTAGCCCCTATCTCTGGTCAAGTCTGAACCTAGTCTGACCTAGAAAACCTAACTCTGGCCCTAAATAACCCAACTCTGGCCTAGATAACTCAAGTTTGGTGTTTTACCCCTATCTCTGGTCCACTCTGGCCTCTTGGCCTTGTGCTGCTCCACCCTGGTCCTCCCAGGTTCATGTCTTGGTCACCCAGATGTAACTCCAGTCTGTTGTCTGATGCTTGTGCTATATTTAGTTAGTCTTCTTGCCTGATCTCTGCTTACTGTATGAATCCTGTGTCTGACTCCAGTTATGCTGGTCACCCAGACTTTGGCTATTAGTCTTGGCACAGCCTCTGTGGCTATCCACCCCTTGCTATTCATCTTCCTAATAGCTTATTAACAAGTCCAGCTTCATGTTTGTTGCTCCAGACTGGCCTCATGTATTTAACCCCTGCACATACTTCATAGCACCTCAGTCAGAATATCAATTAAGTATTACCCTCAACTCTGTATTACCCCTTGAGTCTACTCAATAGCTAAGGCCAAGCCTTGGTCTATCCCAAACCCCTGTCCCAGACCTCTCCCTGGCTTGCATAAGGGTACAGCACATAAGCTGAGGCCAAGGGAGGTAGATCCAACCCTGGACTGGCTTTCCTCTGTGTGGACTCTGAGACCAGTTGGTTTCCCATGCTACCAATCTTGTTCTCACACTTCTGGCCTTGACTCTGGACCTCTGGACTCAACCCCTAACTTCTGGCCTCAACTCCGGTCCAACTGGACTTAGCCGCTGTCACCTGGACTTGAAGCTCAGTCACCCAAGGGTAAACCCATACTTAACAGTATATTCTGACTCACACTTGTGCAAGTCACCTCATCATGTCTAGGTCCTGCTCTAGAGCCCCTACCCATGACCTTACCCATTGGGACTCATCAGGCTACCTCTCCTCTGACTCCAGGGCCCAACCTGGAGACCTCTGCTGAAGCAGAGAGGTAACCAGTGACCCTTGGCACTCTGCACACCCTGGGTTGCATTACACCTGACACTATGTTCTTAGTGGTCAAAACTTAATGCATCCACTCCCTCACTCCTGACCCCTGTCTGCCCCTCATTTTTTCCTGACTCTGGACTGGCCATGTCAGCCCCTGAGTCAGACTCACCATGTGGACTCACATCTGAGTTCCCTTCCAAGTTGGAGTTACCCTCCAGACTTGCCCCTGAGCCAGCCTCAACAACTGGACTCATGTCTGTTAGCTCCCCTGAGCTACCTCTGACCCCTGGCTGGTCACCTTGGTCTTTACCTTGGTCATCCCAGCACTCTATCCCAGCAGTCTTGGTTCATTCCTACTGTACTGGATACTGGGATTGCATCACTCATTTGACCTCCTGACCCCCTGATATTGGTCTCTGGACCTCCATGCACCTTTGGCACAGCCCCCAGGCCCAGACTTGGCCAGTCCCAGCCCTCAACACCTTCCCTGTTCCCCATTGGCACTTGGCTTTGGCAGTTTTTTGGTCCAGTCTCCACCCTCAGCCTCAGCTACACTGGCCTTGGAGCTCTCGACCCCCTTTTTTGGCCTCCAGACTGTGTGTTACTGGCCTGTTTGGCCACCTCACTCAGACCTGTCTAGACTTGTTACTGGGTCTTAGACTGGTCCTGGCATTCCTTGGCCCCTCCTGTTCCTCACAGACCCTTCCTGGGTCTCCTGTCCCTTGTCCTGGTCCTGCACTAGTCTCCTTGGCCTTGGGATGGCGCTTGTCCTTCAGGCTTGCCCCTGGCCCCTGGCCTTCTGTCTAGGACCAGTCTGCCAGTCTTCCAGCCCCTATCCCAGTCCTGGACCTCATTCCCAACCTCTTCCCTGTCCTCTGTTTACCCTGGGATCCTAACCAGGTTAACAAGTTGGTAACTCTGTATTCTGGAAGCCAAAATCGGTGGTCTCAGTTGAGACAAAACAATTAGAGTCTACCCCAGGATCCTAACTGGGTCAGCAAGTTGGTACTCTGGTACACCAGAAGCCAAACTGGTGGTCTTGATAGAGACAAATCAGTTAGTGCATCACTCTGGCCCCTTAGCAGTCCCCCCTGGCTTTTCCTGCAAGCCTTGGGCCTCCCCTCTATCACCTGGCCTTATGACCCCAAACCAGTCTCCCCAACTCCAGTCTTCCCTTTCTTGCCTTGCCTGGCATCTTAGCCCCAGACCAGACTTGCCAACTCTGGTCCTCTTTCTTTCTTTTGTCCAGTCTTGCACCTCCAGACTCCCTCACGACACATGACTGGTCTCCCCAACCTGGCCTTCCCTCAGCCTCACCTGACATTGTAGCCCCAGATCAGACTTGCCAACTCTGGTCCTCCTTCCTTTGTCTGGTCTTTCACCTCCAGACTTCCTCATAGCCCTGACTGGCCTTGCTCACTCTGGACTTCCTTCTTTTGACCAGTCTTCCATCTCTGGCCTTCCATTGGCCTCCAATACCCCTTGGGTAGCTCTGTGCTACTCCCCCTGTCACTCCTTTGGCCTTTGGGCCTATCCCTCATCCCAGAACTACCCCTGAGCTCTACCTCAGTGCTATGGTCTTGACCTAGCACTCCTTTCCAGTCCTTGGTGGACCTGGCCTTGGTCCTCTCTTGGTCTCCAACCATCTGTTCAACCAGCATTGTCAACCCATTAGGAACTGAAGTATCTAGGTTGTAGGGAACTGACTAGCTCACTCAATAGGCACCTGTTGGTGGCCAAGTGTAGTGCAGTCACCTATCCCTGCCTACTACTAAAGTTTCTAACCCCCCTGATGTCAACCCTGCATTGGAGCATGGATTTGCTTGCAAGACACCCCAGGCCTCAGCCCATCTGACAAACCCCTGACTCTGCTGGTCTGCTTTGCAGCTCACCCATTGGCCCTGAAACTTTGTTGTTCACAAGGCCCCTTCAGGTACTAGCTAACCCCTCACCCTCACCCTAACCATTTCAGTGTCACCCCACCATTGACTCTGGGACTCCAGTCCTGTCCATTCTCTGGACTCTGGTCTTAATGGTTGTCTTTCTGCCCTGCCTGCTGGTCTCCACCAGCCTCCTTGTTTCCCCTTGGGTTCCTGTTTCCAGACTTCATACCCTTGCTACTGACCCCAATGCTCCTTACTATCCCCTTACCAGCCCAGTCTGCCCTGCTGGTTTTGTATCTCCAGTTTTAAAGCTTTTCCCAGCCTTGCAAAAGCTTCCCAGAACTGGTCTTGACACCTGTTAAGCTGGCCTCTGCATTCTCAGTACTTGGATTTACAACTCTGGTGGTAG